>NC_085136.1:13419994-13469994 GCF_035046485.1 Aedes albopictus
CACTAATTGTAAGTAAAACATTAAATATTGTTAAAAACGAATGTACAAATAAACACCTCCACCTAGTTCCCCTGAGGATGGTAACAACCGTTACCGAAACGTAGGGGCGAATCGAAAACCGTTATCGTTCTAGAGAAAAAAAAAGGACTGATAAGCCGAATTACCTAACCTAGAATCCTGTGATTATTTCACCTGGAATCTCGTGTAGATGCCCTCTGGAATTTAACGAAGATTCCCCCTGTATTTTCGTGGAGGTTCTCTCTGGAATCTTGTGGAGATTTTTCTGGAATCTCGGGGAGATTTCCCCAGGAATCGCGTGGAGATAACTCCTGAAATCTCGTGGAGGTTTTCTCTTGAATCTTGTGAGGATTCCCTCTGGCATTGCTTGGAGATTTCCTCTGGAATCGTGTAGAGATTCTCACAGGAATAGCGTGGAGATTTCCTCTGGAATCGTGTAGAGATTCTCACAGGAATAGCGTGGAGATTCCCCCTGGAATCGCGTGGAGATTCTCTCTGGAATCACGTGGAGATTCTCTCAGGAATCGTGTGGAGATTTTCCCTGAAATCGTATGGAGATTCTCCCAGGAATCGCGTGGAGATTCTCTCTGGATTCTCGTACAGCTTCCACTGAAATCTTGTGGAGATTTCCCCTGGAATCGCGTGGAGATTCTCTCAGGAATTGCGTGGAGATTCCCTTTGGAATCGCGTGTAGATACCCACTGGAATCTCACGAAGATTCTCACTGTATTTTCGTGGAGGTTCTCTCTCGGGAAACTCATGAAAAATTTTCCTTCAATCTCGTTGGTGATGCTCTTTGAAATCTCGTGTTGCTTCCACTGATATCTTGTGGAGCTTTCCCCTGGAATCTCGCGGAGTTTCCCTTTGAAACCTCGTGGAGATTCCCTCTGCAATCTCCTGGAGATCCCCCCTGGAATCTCGCGCAGATTCTTCCTGGAATCTTGTGGAGCATCCACTGAAATATTTTGTGGATTTTTCACCTGGAATCTCGTAGAGATTGCCCTGATATCTCGTGAAGAGTTGCGCTGGCTTCTCGTGCAGTTTCTTGGAGATTCTCCCTGGAATCTCGTGAAGAATCCCCCTGGGGGCCGTTCATAAACCACGTAGACCAGAATTTGGTCATCTCTGACATTTTTTCCGCTGTGTGCTTAAACCGAAGACATAAGAATGTACATAGTACCAATTACTAAAGTGCTTTGCTTTACCGAGGACTCCAACCCTCTAGGATACATATCGAGAACACTAGAGTTTCGCATTGAAAGATAAAACTTATCTAGATCATTTTCAGCATATCTAGATCTAATTCAAAGACTGTGTGAAAGTGTAGCACCGATCAATCTAGAAAACTTTTCTGAAGACCGCAAGCCTCTGGGATGCTTGACAAGAACCCGGAGCGTTTGTTTGTCAAAAGCAGCAATTGATCGTGGGTAGGGATGTTCAAGATAGTTGTGAATATTTTGTGATCTCTACATTATGCCTTATTAGCATAAATCCCTTAAACTTAAATTTTGTATGAAAATAAAAAAAAATATGAGATTTAAATCAAAAAGTTTCTCACTCACGCTCTTCATGACAGGTGGAAACAAGATGATTGAAATGTGAATGTGGTATTATGCCGAACATACTGATTGGTATATTTACTCGGTAGATCTGAATAAATTTAGCTGTAAAATTTAGCTTGTCAAACAAAATCACACTTTTACTCTTATGTTCCGATGCTACAGTAAAATGACCGCATAAAATTTATCACATTTCAGTGTGTTCTTTCAATAAATCATTCCCGTCTCACCAGTCTTTCAAACCCAAACCACCCGACTATATTAGGCAATAAACTAACCCTCTGACCACATTTGCATCATTTATTGTGCTCAACAAAAATAAAAATGTTTCCGGCACCAGCAATTCCCGCCATGATGATGATTATGATTGCATATGACGGCCCTCTTCAGAATGCCGAAAATTTGTCATACATCAAGCTAAATGCTCGTGATTTGCATCTTCTTCTTTTAATGCGATTTGCGGTAAAGAGCTGCTGCTGCTGATGCTCTTTTTTATACCCAGGCGCATAAACCTGCTAGTCTAATGGCCGCGGCCGGTTGGTCCTAGGTTGCATTTAAGCGCTCTACGATCATGACAAAATACCGTCAACCTGTGACCGCCACACCGTCGACTTCGTCATCGTTGAACCGCGATCACTTGGCAGTGAGACATTGGCGCTGGCGTTCTTCTCGGAGAACGTTGGCTTGTATCTACCTACTTCAAGTAGGGGGGCCCGCCTCTTAAGGTAGATGCCCGGAAGAGCGAAAGCTCAAAAGCTTGAAGTAGTAAAAAAAAGTAACTGACGGAGGGATGGTTGGTTTCGATGCTCACTCGCAGCAACAACCCGGAAAAATGACGACTTCTTCACAATACCGCGATTCACAAACTTCGATGTCTCTCGAGTAGGATCTATCGCAAGTTTATTACATTAATACCTCTTTTTATACGGATCCCAGTGGTTTCCAGGAGGTTCCAGGGAGTTATCATGGGCGTTCCAGGAGTTCCTAGGAAATTTCAGGGGGTACCTGGAGGTCTCAGAGGCATTTCAGGGGGTTCCTAGGACCATAACGTCCTAGATGATTCCAGGAATATCAGGGGCGCTCCATGTGCTCCAATGGGCGTCTTAGGAGGCCCCAGGGGATTCAAAGAGGGTTCCAGAGGATCTCAAGGGCGCTTCGAGGGGCCCCAAGAAATTTCTGGGGGATACTCCAAAATCTTAGGAGCGTCTCAGGGTTGTTCCAGAGTGTATCAGGAGGTTTCAAGGGGATGCATGCACGCCTCAGAAATTTATCAGGGGGTTTCAGGCGTTGCCAGTAGATTCCAGGGATGTTTCAAGGGCGTTCAAGAGGGGTTTCAGGAAAACCGGTAGGTCTCAAGGGTGTTTGAGGAGGTTTCAGGAGAACTCAGGAGATTTCAGTGAGTACCAAGAGAACTCACGAATGATTTAAGGGGGTCTTAGGGTATTTTAGGGTAGCGGAAGGTCTCAAAGGCATTTAAGAGGGTCTCAGGGGCGTCTAATTCGGTTCCAGGGGAACTCCAGAGGGTCTAGGGACATTTCAGGAAGCTTCTGGAGGTACCTGGAGATCTCAGAGACGTTTCAAGGGGATCCCGTTGTTTTGCCTTTCTCGTACACCAAAGTGTACTGAAAGGCTATATATTCACTCAAAAAACGAATTTTCGATAGAAGGCTCGGAGGATCACGTCACATATACCAATCAACTCAGTTCGACGAATTGAGATGATGTCTGTATGTGTGTATGTGTGTATGTGTGTATATGTGTCTGTGTACAAAAAGGTCACTCACTTTTAAGGCACTTCCCAGTGGCCGATTTTTTTTTTGCAGTGTCCCGATATTCAAATGAATGCTGAGTTTTATAACAGTTCAAGTGAAAAACCCTGTAACTGTGTATCACCTGGTTTTGTGTAAGGAGCTGCATGATGGTAATATTTGGGTAACTTAATTTGGTACTGTAATTTTAATGTTATTAGTTTTGATAATTTTGGGATATGTATTCCTGTAATAGTGGGAGGGATTAGTATTTTCTTTTCGTTTCAGAGAGCGAGTAAAGGCGCTCAAGCCTAGGCATAAGGGCCAGGACATAAATGGTAAATACCTGTGTCCCATCCCAGGATTCCTAGGACCAAGGAGTGACATTAACCTTCTTAGCAAAGTCACTCCCACCGTAAATATTCCATATTCATCATGCTTCGTATACGGTTGGTACGAGATGCCCCCGTTATTTGATTTCAACAACAATAACAACGCTGCACAGTAGGCCTGGCCGCTTTAATGTTTGTAATACATCTCTAATGTGCTGCAAATATTAATAATGACAAGAGAAATGATGGAATTAGTCGACTCCTTCATTTTCCAGGATTCTTTCAATGAATGGTTGTGTATGTGTAGACTAGACTAGACTAGACTAGACTAGACTAGACTTCCCATTAGCCGATTTTTCGGATTATAGCTCGAATCGAACCGGAATTTTACTGCATTGTTTGCTATTGAAAATGGTCTGAATCGGTCAAGGCGTTCCGGAGTTATGGCCATTTGAGTGATCTGGACCAGCACCGGTAGAATTAACCACATATAAAACTGAACCAAGTCCCATCATGCGACACATCAAACTGCGGCGATTTTTGTAACCTTCAGCATGATTGACAAATTTTGTGCGGATATCAACACAGGATACCGAAAATTCTACGATGTCGGTCCAAAATTCAAGATGGTGGTCTCAAATCCAAAATGGCGGCCCCAAATTCAAGATGGCGGCTGTATAATGGTGTTTTGAGCCCTAAACCATGCAATATGGGTATATTTTGTATGGGGAAGATGTTAGGAGTCCAATAATGGCGACCAGAATATCCAAGATGGTGGTCTAAAATCCAAGATGGCGCCTCTACTTTCAAGAAGACGGCTGTTTAATGGAGTTTTAGGCCCTAAAACCATGCAATATGTTTTTTTTGTATGGGGAAGATGTCCGTAGTCCAAAAATGGCGAACTGAACATTCAAGATGGCGGCTTCTAATTCAAAATGGAGGCTGTTTAAAGGAGTTTTAGGCCCTAAAACCATGCAATATGGGTACATTTGATATGAGGAAGATGTCTGGAGTCCACAAATAGCGACCAGAGTATCCAATAAGGCGGTCCAAAATCCAAGATGGCGGCTCCAATTTCAAAATGGCGGTTGTTTAGTGGAGTTTTTGGCTCTAAAACCATGCAATAAGGGTATATTTTGCATGGGCAAGATGTCCGGAGTCCAAAAATGGTGGCCTGAATATCCAAGATGGCGGCCTAAAATCCAAGATGGTGACTCCAAATTCAAGATGGTGGTTGTAAAGTGGAGTATTTGGCTCTAAAACCATGCAATATGGTTATAATTTGTATGGGGAAGGTGTCCGTAGTATAAAAATGGCAACCTGCATATCCAAGATAGCGGAGATGGCGGCTGTATAACGGAGTTTTAGGCCCTCAAACCATGCAATAAGGGTATATTTTGTATATGGAAGGTGTCTGGACTCCAAAAATTGTGACCAGAATATCCAAGATGGCGGTCTAAAATCCAAGATGGCGTCTCCAAATTCAAGACGGCGGCTGTTTAATGGCGTTTTAAGCTCTAAATTCATGTCATAAGGGTTTATTTGAAATAGGGACGAATTCTGGACTCCAAAAAATGGTGACCAGGGTATCCAAGATGGCGGCTCCAAATTCAAGATAGTGGCTGTTCATTGGAGTTCTGGGCTCTAAAACCATGCAATATGGGTATGTCTGGTATGGGGAAGAAGAGTGGAGTCCAAAAATAAAGACCAGAATATTCAAGATGGCGGGCTTAAATCCAAAATTTTGGCTCAAAATTCAAGATAGCGGCTTTTTGTTAAGGTGAAATAGGAGAGCGTCCTGGTGCATTTTTGACTCGCATTTTTTAGAGCATCTACAATAAGCCCGAAAACGTAAATGCTACTCAATGTTTATAACGAGTGAGCAAGGCTACTCTTTGCTTTTTCAGCTCTGTTTGTTGTTAAGATGACGAGATCCGTGCTTTCGGTATTTGCAAGGCAGCCATTGTGACGGCTATCTTTGGATTCGCCCATACATGTCCCTTAGAGTTTGAGGCTCAAACATCAAAGCTACATAAATGATATGATTTCTGGTGCCATGTAATGGATTTTTGTTTAACGTATGAAAGTGCGGTATTCATCAACATGTCACATGAGTTTTGATGAAATGTGTTTTCGAAGGCACGAGAAAGGCGCCATCACCGCTAGGTGGATTAATTAGGGTTTTTTGTATTTCTATTTATGCGTATTTTAACTTAAAGCTAGTTCTATACTTGGTCCCAGGGGGTTTTCAGAGTACAAGCTGGCTTCAGAGGTGATTAAGGTGATCTCAGAGTCGTATCAGACGGTTACAGGGGGTTCCAGTGGGCTCCTTCAATATTTCAGGGTGTTTCAGGAGGATTCTAGGTGGCCTCAAAACACTTCAAAGGCTCTCAGGGGGCGTTTCAGAGGGTTTCGGGGGGTTTCATGGGGTACCAGGAGATCATGGGGGTTTCAGGGAGTTCCCTGGGTGTTTTAGGGGTTACAAGAAGGTCTCAGTGGCGTTTAAGAGAGTCTCAGAGGCTTTAGAGGGTACCATGGAGTTTCCAGGGAAGTTTTAGAAGCATTTCAGAGGGTCTCACAGGCATTAGAGAGTATGTAGGTGGGATGGGGGGTGGTTTCCAAGAAATCCAAGGGGCGCGGCGTTTCAAAGGGGTCCCAGAGGGTTTCTGGGAATTTCTGCGTGTACCATGAGGTCTCGTAGGCGTTCATGGGGGTTTCATGAACGTTTCAGGGATTCTCAGCAGTGCCTCAGAGGTCCCCAGACAACACAATGTCGTATAAGATGTTGCATAAGATGACAAAGTGGCGGCCGTATGCGAATATGCTTCCATTTAACCACGTGTAAAATACACACATACTGCCTCCATTTTGCCATCTTATATGGCATCTTATACGATTATTAGTTGATTGGGCCTTACAACCTCACTGCGTCTCCCAGAAGCGCCTCTAAGACCCCCTGAAGCACCCTATGATCCGTGGAGCCCCCAGGAATCTCCCTAAAACCTCCTAATGCACTCCAGACACTTCCTGGAACCCCCTGAAACTCCCCTGAGACCTTGGAGGCACCTGGAATCCTCTGAAATCCCACGAGACAACTTTGATTCCCCATTAAAACGACCCTGAGATCACATGGTACCCCCATGAACCCCTTGGAACCCCTTGAAACGTCCCTGACATCTCCTGGTACTCCCTGACATGTCGGGCACTTGAGATCCTCTGGAGCCCAATAAAGCCACCTGAGAGTCTCAAATAAGCCCCTGAGTTCTCATGGGACCCTCTGAAACCCCTCGGAACCCTCAGGAACGCCCCTGAAATCTCTTGGTACCACCATAAACGCCAATGAGACTCTCTGAAACGCTCCTGAGAACCTCACATGAGGCCCCCTAGATCCCCCTTCCTCTGAGACCGCTTGAAATGCCCCTATGGTTCAATAGCACAACTCTGGCACCTGCAGAAATGGCCTTGAAACTCCGTGTAGGTCTTTCGGATTAGTGATCTCCGCTATAGCGTTTGTTAGCCTTTGTTCAACCATTATTCAGACACGACTGTATCTAGCTTGTTCTTTCATAAATCACTAAGCTCGTACCATTTCAGGTGGAGCAGATGCTAAGATAAGTGACTATGAATCAAAAGCGATCTTCGCTCGGATATAAGCGCTTTTTCAACCTTCAACGTTTTTTCAACCTTTGTTGGCTGATTAGCATAAGTTAGAGAAGCGCTTAATCAACATCAAATTGTTACCTGGGTATCAATTCGCTGAATGACAATTTATTCCAGTTCGTTTCTTAATTTATACCATTACGGATAGAACGGTCAACAATAACAACATTATAATGGCAAACTATCGCCAATTGGTGTCAGTTCAAAGTGCAGTCTACGATAAGCGGGGCAAAAGTCTCTGAAAGAAACTATATTATGCTTCGCCTATCTCTTTCCTAAACCGGACTGATAGTGACACCGCTTCTTTAGATTGTTTCGCCTTAGGGGCAGAATGTGTTATGGCACTTTATCACACCCTTCAGACCTCCTTGAAGGCCTCTGAAAACCTCCTGAAACCTCATTAGATGAACCTGAGATCCTCTTAAACACCCCTGAGACCTGCTGGTAACCCCTTTGAAGCGCCCATAGCCCTCGGGAACTTCCCTGGAGTCCCCTGACAAGTATTCCTGAGGCCACCTGTAAGCATCCTAAATCGCTCCTGAGACCCCTTAAAACTCCCTGAAACACCCCTGAGACCCCTTGAAGCGGTCCTGAAACCCCATCGGGCTCCCATGAAGGCCTCTCAAAACCCCCTGAAACCTCCAGATACCCATCTGAAACAAATTGGAACCACCTGAAATGCCCGTGAGATCTCCTGGTATCCCTTGAAACCTACTCTTACCCTAGTTCTTACATTACTTTCCCCTATAAACTTCCCCCGGTAGTCTATGCCATAGTTACTGCCAGTACACCGTAATCCCATTGAAACGCCAACGAAACCTATCAAAACGCCCTAAACAGGCTCCAGAAAACCCCAGAAAAAATCCTCCTGAAACGTCCCTGAAGCTCCTTCGAACCCCCTTTTTGGGCTCTCTGGAAACTTCCTGAAAACCACTTTACCCCCATCTCAAATGCCCAGGAAGAAGACCTGTTCTCGCAAATCCCTACCTTAGTTTATGCTCAAAATTCCCCAGTCAGATGCATAAAAAGAGGTTCCACTGTACAAGCTTATACACAAATTATATTTAAGTAATTAGATATAATGCTGAGCTCATATGATGACTTGCAGTTTGTTTCAGCAAACAGGAAGTCGTTTAACCTTCCTACGGTGTTCGGGTCAATATGACCCGGATCGCACTTTTCAGGCGCAATATCTTTTGATTCTGATTTGCTATAGCTTTGAAACTTTGTGACTTTAAATCTTTTGCTAAAAACTTATTTTTAAAATTTTGACCGATAATTTTGGCCGTTTCTGAAGGGCTGGACAAAAAAAGTTACGTTTAAGGTGTTCGGGTCATATTGACCCGGATTTGGTACAACGATTTCACAGTCATTTCTCAATAAAATAATAAAGTTTTTGTACTCAAAATTATCGTTAGGGCTTAAATTTTGTGGATCCGGCTCAAAACTAAGGTTCGGTTGGATGTGGCCACTTGGAACCGACGCCAGAGAGACCATGGTTTGGCCATTTTCGTAGGAGGGTATTTTTCGCAATAAGTTATGCGAAATGCAGCTGATTTGAATGTTTGGAGTGCTAAATGCACCGGAAAAAGCAGCATCAAACTGCCCCAACCACTAAGCTAACTGACCAGATGAGTTTTGGCTATCAGGTGGCCACGGGACCAAATCTAGAGGCCTCGGAACGGCTTCCCGGAGACCCCCGATAGGTGACCATTTTACAAATATGGTGAATCCATGCCGTGCGACATATCAAAAGTTGCAGAATTTTATGGAGAATACATTAGTGACCATGTCAGAAGCCAGAAGCAAGATTGGCCACTTGGTGGTCCCGGAACCGATTCCCGGGACCCCGGAAATGTGGTCAATTCTCGCAGTTTATATGAGCTTGCCGTATGGCACATCGAAATTCGCAGAATTTCATTGATAATTCACCAGTCATCAAACCAGCAACTGAAAACAACATTGTCCGCTTGGTGATCTCGGAACCGGTTCCCAGGGCTGGTTCCGAGGCCCCCGGAAATGTGGTCAATTCTCGATTTTTTTTTACTATGCCGTGCGACATATCTAAATTTGCAGAATTTTGTTGCGAATATATCAGTGGCCATATCAGATACGAAAAGCAGGATTGGCCACTTAGTGGTCCTGGAACAGGTTCCCGGTAACCGGTTCCCAGGACTCCGATAATGTGGCCAATTCTCGCAGTTTGTATGACCTTGCCGTATGGCACATCAAAATTCTCAGAACATCATGTGTAGGTAATTCATCAGTCATCAAACAAGCAACAGAAAACAACATTGCCCACTTGGTGGTCCCGGAGCCGGTTCCCAGGACCGGTTCCAAGGACCCCCAAAGTGTGATCAATTCTCGAATTTTTTTTCCATGCCGTGCGAATTTTTCAGAATTTTGATGCGAATATATCAGTGGCCACAACAGATACGAAAAGCAGGAATGGCCACTTGGAGGTCCTGGACCCGGATCCGGAGGCCCCGGAAATGTGGCCAGTTCTCGCATTGTGTATGACCATCTCATGTGGCACATCAATATTCGTAGAATTTCATAGACAATTCATCAGTTATCAAACCAGCAACTGAAGACAACATTATCTACCTGGTGGTTCCGGAATAGGTTCCCGGGACCGGTTCTCAAGACCTCGGCAATGAGGTCAATTCTCGCATGTTCTTTGATCATGCTGTCCGATGCATCGAAATGTGCAGAATTTTGATGCTCACATCATGTATCAGAGGCAGAATTAGTCACTTGGTGATCCTGGAACCTGTTCCCAGGACCCCGAGAATGTGGGCAATTTTCGCATTTTGTATGACCATCTCGTGCGGCACATCAAAATTCTCAGAATTTTATAATGAATTCATCAGTTTTCAAGCCAACTACGGGAAACAACATTGTCCACCTAGTAGTCGCGGAAGCGATTACCAGGACCCCGGAAAAGTGCTCAATTCCCGCAATGTCTTTGATCACGCTGTCCGATCTATCAAGAGTTGCAGAATTTTGATGCGAATACATCAGTGGCCAAGTTGAATGCCAAAAACAGGATTGGCCACTAGATGGTTCGAAACTCGGTTCCCTGGACACCTGGAATGTGCCGTGAGACTTATCAAAATTCATAGAATTTCATAGATAGTTCATCAATTATCGAACAACTGGAAACATCATTGTCCACCTAATGGTCCCGGAACCGGTTCTCGGAGAAATGTTGTCAATTTTTGTGCTAACCCGATCACCAAATTTGCAGGGTTGTTGTCCAGCATTCTTGCAATATGCCCTGCTCATCGTATACTTCCGGCTTTTTCCACCTTCTGAATACTGGGTTCGCCGTACAGTGCAACGAGCTCGTGATTCATCCTTTACCGCCACTCACCCTTCTACTTCACACCGCCGAAGATTAGTAAGCAACGGTCGAAACTCCAAATACTTGCAGGTTCCACTCAAGCATGGTCCGTGTCTCGTGTCCATAGAGGACCACCGGTCTTATTGGCGTTTTGTTCATGGTACATTTGGTGCGTGAGTGAACCTTTTAGATCGCAGCTACTTACACTGATGGTACGCGTTCGAATTGCACGACTAATTTTGTTGACAGCTGTCAGTAAAGATCCGATGTAGACAAATTTATCCACCTCCTCGAAGGTATCCCTGTATTTCGTTACATTACTGTCTAGACGGATCCGGTCGTGTTCCGTTCTGCCTACCAGCATGTACTTTATTTGTGCCGCATTCACTACCACTGCGACCTCTGCTGCTTCGTGTTTCAGGCGAATGTCCGTCACCTTGTCGCAGTTCCAAGCGAAATTTGAATGAATGGATAGTTCACCTGAAACCCACATTTATGTGCAATGTGCAAATTTGTTGCATTTCCAACTTTCCGGAAACTGGGTCCTACGCCGCTAGGTGGCGAATATTTCCATGTAGTACTAACATGCTAACTTTCTTTTACATTCTGAATATTGATGAAAGTCTGAAAATTTTGATGTGCCGTGAGCTTGAGCTTGATTAATCGCCAGTAGTTGCTACACCAGTATCGCCAAATCAGCTTCACTCACACAAGGAACCAATGAGATAGCTGCTCGGGATATTCAGTGTTGGTAGTGTCCTATTTTTTGGCGAGAATGGCGCCTCAGGTTGCAGGTCAATGTGGTGAACGAGGGGAACATAGGCAAAACAACAAAGGGAACATAGGCAAATTTTCATAGTTGTGGCTTCCACAACCAGAGGCGCGCGCATCGTTTTTCTATGCGTTTGACGTTTCACATTAGCGCCTTCTGTTGACGATATTGCACAACACAGTGATTCGTGCAACTTTTCCACCAGGTGATGGTAGTGTGAACTGGGCGATGGATTTCCATGAAAATCGTTCAAGGTGTTACGTCTGTTTGTCTGTGGTATTACCATAGTCAATAAAATAATTTATTACATATCCGGGGTCCTCATATTCTGGGACTACCAAGTGAACAATGTTGCTTCCCGTAGCTGGCTCGAAAACTTATGCATTCTCCAAAGAGTCTGGAAATTGTGGTATATCGGACGGCATGGTTATTGAAAATGCGAGAACTGGCATAATGCTAGGAGGCCAGGGAACCGGTTCAGGGTCCACTTGGGGGGCAATGTTCTCTTCAGTAGCTGGTTTGATAACTGGATAATTATCCATGAAATTCAACGAATTTTGATGCGCCACATGGCAGGATCATACAAAATCAGGGAATTGGTCACATTTTCGGGGCCTCGGGAACCGGTACTGGGAATTGGTTCCGGGTTCACCAAGTGGGCAATGTTGGTTCCAGTTGCTGATTTGATAACTGATGAATAATCTATGAAATTCTGCGAATTTTGTTGTCCCATACGGTAAGGTTATACAAACTGCGAAAATTTGCCACATTTCCGGGGTTTTGGGAACCGGTTCCGGGACCACCAAGTGGCTAATCTTGCCTCTGATATCTGATGTGAACATCAAAATTCTTAAAATTTCGATACATAAGACAACATGATCATAGAAAATGCATGAATTGATCACATTTCCGGGATTTTGAAAACCGGTCCCGGGAACCTGTTCTGGAACCACCAGGTGGACAACGTTATCTTCAGTTGCTAGTTTGATAACTGATGAATTATCTATGAAATTCTGCGAATTTTGATGTGCCACATGGGATGGTTGTACAAAATGTGAGACTTGGCACCATTTCCGGAGCCTCCGGAACCAGGTCCGCGACCACCAAGTGGCCTATCCTGCTTTTCGTATCTGATGTGGCCACTGATATATTCGCAACAAAATTCAGCAAATGTAGATGCATCGCACGGCATGGTAAAAAAAACCAAAATTCACCTCATTTCCGGGGTCCTCGGAACCGGCCCTGGGAACCGGTTCCGGGACCGCCTAGCGAACAATGTTGTTTTCAGTTGCTGGTTTGATGACTAATGAATTATCTATGAAATTCTGCGAATTTCGATGTGCCATATGGGAAGGTCATACAAACTGCGAGAATTGTCTACATTTACGGGGCCCTGGAAACGGTTCCGGGACCACCAATGGGCTAATCCTGCCTCTGATATCTGATGTGAGCACTGATGGATTCGCATCAAAATTCTGCAAATTTCGATGCATCAGACAACATGATTATAGAAAATTCAAGAATTGACCACATTTCCGGGGTTTTGAAAACCGGTCCCGGGAACCTGTTCCGGGACCACTAAGTGGCCAATCCTGCTTTTCGTGCCTGATGTAGCCACTGATACATTCGCATCAAAATTTTGAAAAATTCGCACGGCATGGTAAAAAAATTCGAGAATTGATCACACTTTGGGGGTCCTTGGAACCGGTCCTGGGAACCGGCTCCGGGACCACCAAGTGGACAATGTTGTTTCCTGTTGCTTGTTTGATGACTGATGAATTACCTACACATAATGTTCTGAGAATTTTGATGTGCCATACGGCAAGGTCATACAAACTGCGAGAATTGGCCACATTATCGGAGTCCTGGGAACCGGTTACCGGGAACCTGTTCCAGGACCACTAAGTGGCCAATCCTGCTTTTCGTATCTGATATGGCCACTGATATATTCGCAACAAAATTCTGCAAATTTAGATATGTCGCACGGCATAGTAAAAAAAAATCGAGAATTGACCACATTTCCGGGGGCCTCGGAACCGGCCCTGGGAACCGGTTCCGAGATCACCAAGCGGACAATGTTGTTTTCAGTTGCTGGTTTGATGACTGGTGAATTATCAATGAAATTCTGCGAATTTCGATGTGCCATACGGCAAGCTCATATAAACTGCGAGAATTGACCACATTTCCGGGGTCCCGGGAATCGGTTCCGGGACCACCAAGTGGCCAATCTTGCTTCTGGCTTCTGACATGGTCACTAATGTATTCTCCATAAAATTCTGCAAGTTTTGATATGTCGCACGGCATGGATTCACCATATTTGTAAAATGGTCACCTATCGGGGGTCTCCGGGAAGCCGTTCCGAGGCCTCAAAATTTAGTCCCGTGGCCACCTGATAGCCGAAACTCATCTGGTCAGTTAGCTTAGTGGTTGGGGCAGTTTGATGTTGCTTTTTCCGGTGCATTTAGCACTCCAAACATTCAAATCAGCTGCATTTCGCATAACTTATTGCGAAAAATACCCTCCTACGAAAATGGCCAAACCATGGTCTCTCTGGCGTCGGTTCCAAGTGGCCACATCCAACCGAACCTTAGTTTTGAGCCGGATCCACAAAATTTAAGCCCTAACGATAATTTTGAGTACAAAAACTTTATTATTTTATTGAGAAATGACTGTGAAATCATTGTACCAAATCCGGGTCAATATGACCCGAACACCTTAAACGTAACTTTTTTTGAGCACCTTCGGAAGGTTAAAGCAAATTGACATTTCTCGGTAGTCGGCTTTCCCACAAAATAAATCAAGCCAGGCCCCATAAGTACTTCGGAACCCAGCAGCCGCCACTTTAGCTCATCTTTTATTTACCTCCAAGCAGCGCAGCGCCTCAGCTGCAGTCGGAGGATTAAACAGGCAGAGTTCAAGGCATCCGTGGCGCTGTGCCCCAACATAGTAGCCATCGCCGCGCCGCGCCGCGTCGGCTTGTGGCGAGTGAAATTAAACAAAATTGCAATTCAATCGAAGCAAACCACTTTTGGGTCGGTATTAAAAATGCGATCGTAGCCAAAACAAATCAAAGCCTGCTACGCATCCGCCGATGCTGCTGCTGCTTAGAGAGGTAAACAACCAATCGCAAATGGTTCATTCATTCATCATCCGAATATTAGTTAGCGATCTTAATACCGTTAAAAAGGGTTCAAGGTACCCCGAAAGTGTACACAATAATCGAGTAAGCGCAGGGTTTTTTGTTTTTCGGAGGCATCAATTACCCCTCCTTGAGAGGGGGACCAAATGGCTGCTCTGTGAACCTTGAGCCGATCGGATGCGGACATGAGTTGAGAGTTCAAAAGGGCTTACCACATCCCATCAACGGGCCATCGCATCGGGGAAGGATTAGGGTCGAACTCTGAGGGTACGGGGCGCTCCATTAACGTGCCGTGGAGCCATATTAAGTACTCGTTGATGAACCGTTAAACGGTATCCGGATTCATTGCAACGCGTGCTGAATGGCACAAAATTTCATTAATGGAGGAGGCGCTTAGTTTGCATTTTGGGGGGCCCTTTTTGAATGAACTGAGGTTTTTAATGGCCAAGTAACGATGATCCCCATTCTGGAGGTTCCATACTTCCGGATTAGTTCGGTGCAGCGCAGTTTTTCACATCTCATTGCGTTGAGGAAGAATAGTTCTGGCCGGAGATCTCCGTGGATAACAGAACGTTGTTGGTTGCAAGGGAAGCAGCTGATGGGAATCCACACATTCCTACATCGGGTCGAATAATGGGTTATGCGATGGCAAAGAATGGTGCAACTTGTTAGCATAAACGACTGATTGTGTGTTCTCTCGCGTGTGAGTTTCGGATTGCAGTTCCTGCCCCCCCCCCCTCTCGAGAAAAGTGCATTCGTCGATGCACTTGCACTCGCATGGTGCTGCGGATGGTCCAGGTTGAAGAGATTCCGAGGGCTAGCTCCCTCGGTAGCCGGGTGATTAGAGACCATTAGATGTACAATGGGAACTCTTTGTTTCCAATTTCGTACGGGATATTTTATAGTCGTATCTGGTTTGTTGGAAAAGCGCATTGACAGTGTTGCCGACCTACTCATATTTTGTATAAGCTTGATATCCCGTTTGTCCCCAGCTGCGAAATAAAAGTTCAAAAAATAGCCAACAGCCCATTTTTCAACAGAATTTTACCAAATTTTGAATACAAACTCGCACTAGTTTTGGAAACATACCGGATCAAAATTTACTTCTGGACGGAGTAAGGCCGGCGTGTCACTGGGTCAAGTCGGGTAAAAATAAGGCCAAGTACGATTTGCACCACTATAACTTTCTTCTTAACGAAGTATTTCAATGGGAGTTTACATATTCTGTTGTCTAATGATATTTGATGTTGCTACAGGTTCGATTTGGATATTCTCCGATAGGTCTCCTTTGAGTTCTTGGGATATTGAACATTCTTGAACATTCCCTTATTGACCCCATTGCACAATGGGTCCAAGGCCGTGTTTACGAATACAAAAATGTTTGTGCCTAAACCATAAGTTTTAGATACATGGTGTCTTTGGGAAACTTTCTTCTTATTTTTCGACTTTTTTTTCACATTATTGTGAAATTAGGGTGGTCCCTCTAGTTTCGCTGATTCAAACATCTGCTTTTTAATAGTTTTATGTACGTTCACAAAATGTTCTACAAAGTTGTAAAAGAACTTATTTAGAGCAAGTTTGCCGAAGAAACTATTATTCTATCTCTTATGGTTCCTAACTTATAATTTTTTTTAAAGATTCATGTTAGGGTGATCCATGAATTTCAGTTTTCCTGAAATAACTTTTAATGCGTTCGTTTCTCGTAAATACTTTGTTCCGAGCACTTTTAGAACTATCAACGACGCATTCTTCTTCTTCTTGGCGTAACGTCCTCATTGGGACAAAGCCTGCTTCTCAGCTTAGTGTTCTATGAGCACTTCCACAGTTATTAACTGAGAGCTTCCTCTGCCAATGACCATTTTGCATGCGTATATCGTGTGGCAGGCACGAAGATACTCTATGCCCAAGGAAGTCAAGGAAATTTCCTTTACGAAAAGAGCCTGGACCGACCGGGAATCGAACCCGTCACCCTCAGCATGGTCATGCTGAATACCCGTGCGTTTACCGCCTCGGCTATATGGGCCCTCCACGCATATTTTTTCCAAAGAGCTCAAAGTTCTAATTGTCATAGTTAAAAAAATATTGACATTTTTCTTCGAAAAATCACTTTTTTCAAAATGTCATATCTCAAAAAGGAGCAAATGGATTTCCAATCTTCCGGTTGCATTGGAAAGATCGTACTCTGTTCTATTTATGGTGAAAAAACTGTAGGTACCTTTTTTGTTTAAAGCTTTTTATTGAATTTTGAAAATACAATTTTTTTCATGGAAAAGCAGTTGTAACTTTGAAAATCGATGAGATACAAACTTGGCGTCTTCAAAAAAATGTGAGTTTTTGGTTGCTATAAGAGTGCCCAGAACAAAGTATTGCGAAAAAATCAACACATAAAATTATATTCAGTAAAAACAGATTTTCATATGGAAAGCGGAACAATTTCAGCAAACTCTACTAGTCTTTGTTAGATAGATCGAAGTAACCATGTAGAAAATGTTTAAATTTGCTTATGATCCATAATTCGTCAATAAACTCAACTTAAAATGTGATTTTGAGCTGATTTCCATCAATTTAATTTCAATTTCATCACTTCAATGTATGGATAGTGAAAATGTCAATCACTAGTATATGTTTATGTTAACGTAAAACCCTATCAAAGTTACATGATTTACAATATCTTATCAACATTGTGCCTAAATGGTGATGACAGTATAAATAAACATTGGTTCTACAATGAATTTACCAAGCTACTTTGATCTATCTAACAAAAACGAGTTGAATTTGCTTGAAATGTGTCATTTTTCATATGAAAATCTGTTTTTACTCGATATAATTTTATGTGTTGATTTTTTCGCAATACTTTGTTCTGGGCACTTTTATAGCAGCCAAAAACTCACAATTTTGTCGAAGACGCCAAGTTTGTATCTCATCGATTTTCAAAGTTACAACTGCTTTTCCATAAAAAAAATGAATTTTCAAAATTCAATAAAAAGCTTTAAACAAAAAAGGTACCTACAGTTTTTTCACCATAAATAGAACAGAGTACGATCTTTCCAATGCAACCGGAAGATTGGAAATCCATTTGCTCCTTTTTGAGATATGACATTTTGAAAAAAGTGATTTTTCGAAGAAAAATGTCGATATCTTTTTAACTATGAGAATTGGAACTTTAAGCTCTTTGGAAAAAATATGAGTCGTTAATAGCTCTAAAAGTGCTCGGAACAAAGTATTTACGAGAAACGAACGCATTAAAAGTTATTTCAGGAAAACTGAAATTCATGGATCACCCTAACATGAATCTTTAAAAAAAATATAAGTTAGGAACCATAAGAGATAGATTAATGGTTTCTTTGGCAAACTTGCTCTAAATAAGTTTTTTTACAACTTTGTAGAACATTTTGTGAACGTACATAAAACTATTAAGGGGGCATCCATTAAGTACGTCACGGTCCTAGGGGGGAGGTAGGGTTTGTGAAAGTGTGACAAGCAATGTATGAAGTATAGGAAAAACCCGTACGAAGGGGGGAGGGGGGGTCAAAAATACCCAATTTTAGCGTGACGTACTTAATGGATGCCCCCTAAGAAGCAGATGTTTGGATCAGCGAAACTAGAGGGACCACCCTAGTTTCACAATAATGAGAAAAAAGATCGAAAAATAAGAAGAAAGTTTCCCAAAGACACCATGTATCTAAAACTTATGGTTTAGGCACAAACATTTTTGTCTTCGTAAATACGGCTCTGGACCCATTGTGCATTGGTCATCGGAGACATCTTTAGTACATATTTTGCCCTTGTACTACTGTTTATATTTCCTGAATCTCTCGATGGATTGTCCGAATCCGTCCTTACAAAATATGATTACTCGAAATAATCACCACGGATGATTTTCAATTGTTTTTATCGCCAATACTTGAATATCCGGCAATTTGGACGATCTAATTGAAGTCATGCCTTGAGTTCAGAGAACTGTAGATTGACTACGATGAGAGTTATTTGCACGCGGAGGTTAGCTCCAGAAACCAATACTTCACCGAACAGGAATAAGTAAATTCCTCGAATAGATTCTTGAGTATACGGGATGGCCTGGTTGATGTCAGTCCTTGAGTTCATTGAGCTGTAGTAGATGACCTGTAATCACATGTTTTACCTTTGTGGAACCTCTGTGCACTACATAAACACATTATGTGTCAATAAAAAGGCCTCTCAAAACTATTCCTATAAAAATTTGATAAGGTACCCCGGGGCAAGTGGGACCTAAAAAATGCTATTTTAGTTTTGTCAAGCCAAAAAATTTCAAGCATAAATAATTTTATAATTCCAATGGTTCTAAAAGACATTTTTGGTATATTTCTTCTTATTAAAACTATTTCAATTTTTTTACATTCTGTGTATTATGCATATAATGAAAAGTGAAGCAGATCTTCATTTACATGTGACCTATTCGGAATGTTTAAACAAATGGCTTAATATAGTTGCTGCTTATATGTAAGGTAGCATAAATTATAAATATCTTATACGAATAACTATGTTTAGCGATTTATGTTGGAAGAGTTTTGTGGTACATATCGTGCATAAATTACGTAACACATATAATGACGAATCACCGAGAAAAAAAAATGATTTAACTCTAGCAGCTCGTGCAAAACAAATAGATTTTTTTATACAAAAAGGGCCATAAAGTTAAAGCCGAAAGATTTCCAAATTTGCTTTTCATATTACGTAGCTGATGAATCTTGCCAAAAGATTTTTCGAGATTTACAGATGTTATGTTTTCCCTTACATAATCTTACGATCATTAAATAAATATTTTTAAATTGTGAACTTTGAATAAGTCGTTTTCCAATTTTTTCATACATTATGGCCGGTTCCTTAACACTCAGAAAAACTCATTATGCAGCGAAAAACGAAAATATAATAGAATTTGCATAGACGAAAATATGCAAAATAGATGGTTTCGAAAAGAAAATATGTTCTACTCAAGACTTTACCATTTTAAACAACTATATTATCAGAATAGAAGTAATTAAGTATAATTAAACGATTGATTACTTAAGGCACCGATGTTTACTTCACTTTTGTGTAAATTTCGACATAGGCTGACGAAAGCGAGATCAAACTATGGAAATGTGTTTGTTTACTCTAATAGGTCTCACTTGCCCCAGATGCTGAAATGCACTGGGGCAAGTGAGACCATTTATCTTAAGGTAAAAAACCTAAATTAATCCACCTAACGGTGATAGTGCCTTTCTCGTCGAATATGCTCTCACGATCTTTCCGTCGATGTAAGCCAAAGTGTTCTGAATCCTGATGAATACTTTATAAGAAAAGCAAGCATTTTATCAAAGCCACTGAATTGACTTAAAACTTATTGATGGCACATAGTCCGACGTTATGTTCAACGTATAAGCAGAGCTGAAAAATATCAGACTGCTCAGTTGATTGCTTAAGCATCTTCACTAACACTGGAGGCCGATCAATATCAAGACGATTCTTACAAGCCAAGATATAACTTTTTACACAATCACAGATCACTTTGCGATCTTCACCAATGTTTTCTCTGCACACTTTAGGCTATATTTCATTATCATATCATAGGTTACAAAATTCATATAAAATTTGACAAAAAATGCAAGCATGTGAAATTTTCCATGTAAACTTCAACCACTTACAGAGCGCGAGGGCGCAATCAATCCATTAAAATTGGACCCAGTAATTTTATACGCAAAAAGGGATTTAAAAACCTTTGTTCGGGTTTGATGCGGTTAAATTCAAATTTTCCCATACAACGTTGATTCATGCTACTGTATGTTATCGTCGCATCACCAAATCGAAGTCGCGACTCACGTGACATGCGAAGTTGCAGATGCGAAATTAATTTGAACCGATTATTGGCATTGCACATCATTGAGCTAATTAAGAGCTACAATATGCACTCATCCGAATCGAGTTGCGACACTTGAATGTAAGTAAAACCTCAATTTCCGCGTCCCAGGTCACTTCGAATTTCAACAAAAAGCATAATATTTACACCTCAGGAATATGAAATTGTGTGACTTGATGAGCACAGCACAGATATGTCACTTGCAACAAATTGTGATACGCTAGCTAGACGGCGATAGTGAATAAACGTCAAAAAGGAGCACAAACGATGCGTGCGCTGTAAGCGTTCAATTGGCGAACTGATAAATATTTGAATCAACCGTTGAAAACAGGTTTAATTTGTCAAATTTTGTTTCTCTTACACATATTTATCGTTTGTATTGATTTTGTTCACCGGTAGTCTCTAATGTGGTGTGAGCCTATTTTATAGCTAACCGTTCCTCAGGTTATTAAAAAAGCCGTGGATTGATGTCTCGCACGGTACATTTGGACCATTTCATTGCTAATGTTCATTAGGTTACTTAGAAAATCACGATTTCATGTATCGCGTGCATGGTTATGGATCACTTTTACGTTTGACCACTTCCAGTGGGACACCCAGAACCGGTTTCGGGACACTACCGGTTGTCTAAAATATGGTTTTACGAATCGGTCATCGTATTATCGAAAAAGCTGCTATTTGATGTACTGTCAAACACCCCGTATTAATCACTTTTTAATACGACTCTTTTTAATTCGTAAAAAATGATGAAATGTCACAGTGATATGCAGCGGTCTTCGAAGGAATAGTTCACAAATTATGTTTATACAAGATGCGTTGTTCGATTTGAATTAAGAGCTCTGGGATTTTTTTTTGTCCGGAAGTGTAACTTTTCCTATAGAAAATCCTATGCAAACTTCGAATCGCTTGCGCTAAATTAAAGTTTCACCTGCTCTGAAATTTTGTACAGTTCATATGGGATTAAAATGGAATCCAAAAAGTCGACTGGAGCGAGGATTTATTTTTTCCATACAAGCGTCTCCCATGCACGAATGATCCGATATTGTACTGTTACTCAACCCTGAGCGGCTCCTCGTGCAGGTACTACTTCCGGAAGTTCAAATTTTGTGCTATCCGACACCTGATCCATTTGGTGATCAACCACAGTGAACTTCGGAAGCCAACAATCATAAAATAAACAAGCTTTCAATTCTTACTACCACAACATCTGTAGGATTTGTGTTCAAAAACGAATCCGAAAATCTAAACAAAAACTAAAATAGAGTTAGTTTGTCGAATTAAAAGTTTACCCCGGTAATTTGACAGCAATCATTGTCGAATTAGTGTAGTTTTATGATACCACACGTATGGGTTTGGTTCAATTTCTCATTATACCACTTCCGGCAGTACACCCATAACTAGTTCCGGGATTGTACCGATTGGCCCTGATGTGGTCTCAGACTAGTTCCATGCCAATTATGAATCTTCTTCTTCTTCTTTATGGCTCGATGACCCCACTGGGACTTGGCCTGCCTCTTTAGTTATTGATTGAAGGGCTTTATTTTCCTGCCATTGCATGAATTTGTATATTGTTAGGCAAGTTCAATGATACACTATGCCCATGGAGTTGAGAAAATTTTCCAGCCCGGAACAGGAATCGAACCCGCTGTCTCCGGATTGGCGATCCATAACCTTAACCACTAGGCTAACCGGAGACTCCAATTGGGTTTTTAAATTAAGAAAAATGTGTCGATTTTTTGATTTTATATGAAAGAGCACCTTTTTCTGAACCACCATGATTTTTTTCAGATTTTTGGAACTTCATTTTGGTAGGGTATCGCGCCACTTGGGCGGTGGCTTCTATATTCATCTGTTTTCCACTATATCTCAGTCAGTTTTGAACCAATTGTCTTGAAATGTTGTACACGGGTAGATACTATACCTATCTCACCACATTCCAAAAGTTGTGTCAATTGGTTCAAATTTGACTGAGTTATAGTGGAAAACAGACGAATATAGAAGCCACCGCCCAAGTAGCGCGGTTCCCTACCTAAAATCGCTTTCGAAGAAATTTTTCGAAATCACCTTTTGACAGCTGGCCAACTGCTTGACAGCTCCTCCCAGTATAAAATGCGACGAGGGGTGATTCGTCAAATCGCTCCCATACAAACTTCAAACTGATTTTTAAATAGGTTCCCGGGCACCAAAATTCATGAAAATTTGGATTTCGGCTCAGTTTTGCATGCAGATTCTGAATATGAAATTATCTCAACACCGCTAAAGAAGCCAATTGTGAATCAGTTTTCCTAAAAAGTCGCGAATTGTTGTACCGTATGCATGAGTGTGGTTCATTTTTGCATTTCGTTAATTCCGGCGAGACACTCTGTCGAATTTATGGGTTTGGTTCTCCTTTACATTTGACCACTTCCGGCGGAACACCCGTAATCGGTTGCGGAACAGTATCGGTTGTCTCAAATATTGTCGGAAACTTTTTTTTGATAAATCAAGAAACCCAAAAAGCCAGGATTTGATGTGTCGCATGCATGGGTTTGGTTCCCTTTAATATGTGATTACTTTCGGCGGGACACCCGGAATCGATTCTGGAACAGTACCAGTAGTTTCTGATGTTGCCTGAGCCAATTAACTTGCTAACCGTTCATCGGGTTATCCAAAAAGCCGCGATTTGATGTGTTCCATGCACGGGTTTGGATCAGTTTCCTATTTGGCCATTTCTGGCGGGACACCCGAAACTGGTTCTGAATTACTACTGGTTCAGATGAGAATATTTTCCTGCTTACTGTTCACAAGGATATCGAAAAAGACGCGGTTTGATATGTCGCATGCATGGGTTTAGTTCATTTTTATATTTGGCCACTTCCGGCGGAACACCTGGAACCGGTTCCGGATCACCACTGGTTCCGATATGTTTTGAGAATATTTTCTTGCTTACTGTTCATCAGGATATCAAAAAAGCCACTATTTGATATGTCGCATGCATAGGTTTGGTTCACTTTTACACTTGGCCACATCCGACGGGACACTGGAACCGGTTCCGAAACACAACCGGTTCTGTTATGGTCTGAGACTATTGTCTTGCTTACCGTTCATCTGGTTTTCAAAAAAGCCGCGGTTCGATATGTCGCATGCATGGATTTAGTTCGCTTCTATTTTTGGCCACTTCCAGCGGGACACCCAGAACCGGTTACGGGACATTACCGGTTCAGATATGGTCTGTGACCATTTTTCTGCTAACCATTCATCAAGTTATAGAAAATGCCGTAGTTTGATGTGTCGCATGCATGGGTTTGGAGCGTTTTCATATCTGGCCCCTTCCTGGGGTATCGGTCCGGAACACCTAAATGGCCATAACTCCAGAACGGCTGGACCGATCCGAACCATTTTCAATAGGAAACAATGGGACCAGATTCCCCGTCGAATGAACCGTCGGTCATTAAAATCGGTTCAGGTTTACTGCCAAAAAGTGATGTGAGTTTTTTTTGTACACACACATACACACATACACACACACATACATACACACAGACATCACCTCAATTCGTCGAGCTGAGTTGATTGGTATATGTGACTCGACCCTCCGGGCCTTCTATCGAAAAGTCATTTTTGGAGTGAACATATAGCCTTTCCAGCACACTTAGTGTACGAGAAAGGCAAAAATAAAATAAATTACAGCTTTTTCGCTTAAAACAACTTGCAAGCACTCCAAATATTATCCTAAAACCGAAAAAGTTTTACTTTATTTGTTATTCTATTTTAAAACAACGAATGTAGTAGAGTACGTTAATCTCACATAGTGAATTGAAAATTACATATGAACAACAATAACATATATGGTCTCTTTATGGTGAGAACAATAACAATTTTTGAATTCAAAGTGTCTGTTGGTGTGATACCTATGTTTTCCATGAAGAATGTTTGCCTTAAAAATAAAAAATAAAAGAAGTTATTGCTGTAGGTCTCACTTGCCCCGGATTCTCACTTGCCCCGGGGTACCTTAATCTTAACTTTTAACATGTAAGGGAATAACATCAAAATAAAATCTTAATTTTTGGCCTGAATTACCAAGCGTATAACTTTTTTTCACAAGCGTCGGATTACTGTGCTGTCTTCGCAAAGTTTTTTGGTATATTCTAGGCTATACTTCAACACTTTTGGACAAAAAAATTCAACTTATGGGAAAAATGCAAAAAAGTACATTTTCCCATACTAAATCCCATACAAATTTCAATTGCAATGCGGAATACTGGGACGCAACCAAGAGTTCCCAAATTTTGCACAGTTGTTTGAGACGCTAATATAGGTTGAAAAAGCTTTGTTTCGGGTTGATACGATCAAATTTTAATGTTCCCCATACAACGTTGACCCAATCTAATGCATATGTACAAAGCTACATGTATTGGAGTGGGTCAACGTTGTATGGAGAAACTTTAAATTTGATCGTATCAACCCGGAACAAAGCTTTTTCAATCTATATTAGCGCCCAAAACAACTGTGCAAAATTTGGGAGCGATTGGTTGCTTCCGCGTATCCCGCATTGCGATTGAAATTTGTATGGAAGTTAGTTTGGAAAAAACGTGCTTTTTTGCATTTTACTCATAAGTTGAATTATTTTGTCTAATACCATGTAACTAATGACGTTAAAGTATAGCCTAGGATATGCCGAAAACCGCAAAGTGATCCGACGCTTGTGAAAAAAGTTATTTGCCTGGTAATTTAGGCCAAAAGTTGAGATTTTATTATTGATGTTATTCCTTTAGTTAAATGTTAAGCAGCATCGGTCAGTCTGTGCGTTACAACTTTTTTCACATGTGTCGGATCACTTTGTGGTCTTCGGCAAAATTTTTCGGCATATCCTAGGCTATACTTTAACTTCATTAGTTACATGGTATTAGACAAAATAATTCAACTTATGAGTAAAATGCAAAAAAGCACGTTTTTCCATACTAACTTCCATACAAATTTCAATGGCAATGCGGAATACAGGGAAGCAACCAATCGCTCCCAAATTTTGTACAGTTGTTTTGGATGCTAATAGGAATCGGAAAAGCTTTGTTCCGAAAAATCGACTTTGTTGACCAAGTCTAACATGTATACAGCTACCTCCATGAAGGTAATCTTACCTAAATGGAAATTGTGTTTAGAGCAGTTGGGTGACTTACAGAAAGGTTTCAACAAGGTCTAGGGGATAATAGTGGAAGGGAGAATTAAAGATCGGGGGGTCTTGGAAGAAGGCTGAAGGTGAACTCCCTTGACTATAGATCAGAAGATCGACAAGTATGTATTGTGACCATTTGAAGTACTGTGAACAAAGATCATTCTCGCATAGACTCTTGCAACTATGTTCGATCAAGTAATGAGTTCAATAACTAAATATATAGGGTCTTCAAACACATCCAATCTACAAACGTAACTAGTTATCTTTCGCTGTATTGCGAACAAGGTGTGTATTCATTTTCTGAAATACACTGAAACGCCTTAAACCTCTTAGGAAACCCTTGCGATCCCCATAGGTTTCCCTTCAACTCTTCTTCTTTTTTTTATGGCTCTACGTCCCCACTGGAACACAGTTATTAATTGACGGGCTTTATTTGTTTGCCATTGCATGAATTTGTACAGGGGATGGCCAAAATGTTTGGGATAGGCAACTTTTTTTTCTCTCACGAAAAAGTTCAACATGCTATAACTTTTCATAGAGCGCATCAAAAAATCTCAAATTTTGACTGTTTGTCAACCTATTATTTGTGCATCATTGGTACAAATTTGGGCTCGATTGATTAATATTTCGCAAAGTTAGAATCGTTCGCGTAAAACACCTTTTTTTAGACAACTCATTTTTGAGCTGTCATATCTCGGAAACCAGTAAACCGAATTGAACGAAATTTTGAACGTACACTAACAATGTGTAAATGCTTCACAAACTATTAAAACATATGTACTTTTTAAACGTTGAAAAAAGTTATCATGGATTGACACTTTTTGGACTTTTCTCGAAAAAATGTAATATTCCTACATCAATGTCAATAAATTTTAGTGTTGATAACCAAAGATTTTCCACTTATGTTCTCAAATTATTTCTAATCAGATATATTAGAGCCTATTTAGATTGAAGTATGAACACATTTAATAATTTTTGTGTGGTATTGTACATTTTACTTATTTTCCTTCATATGGGTAAAAATTTCAACCCGATATAACTTAATTCGCCGTGAGAAAATATTACATTTTATAACGTCATATTAAGAATCAATATATTGTCAATAAACGTTAAAAAATTCATTCAATTCGGTTCACTGGTTTCCGAGATATGACAGTTCAAAAAATAGTTGTCTAAATCATAGTGTTTTACGCGAACGGTTCTAACTTCGCGAAAAATTAATCAATTGAGCCCAAATTTGTACCAATGATGCACACATAATAGGTTGACAAACAGTCAAAATTTGAGATTTTTGGATGCACTCTATGAAAAGTTACAGCATGTTGAATATTTTTGTGGGAGAAAAAAAGTTGCCTATCCCAAACATTTTGGCCATCCCCTGTACATTGTGGGGCAAGTACAATGATACACTATACCCAGGAAGTCGAGAAAATTTTCCCGACCGGAACGGGAATCGAACCCGCCGTCTCCGGATTGGCGATCCATTGCCCTCACCACTAGGCTAGCTGGAAACCCCAACTCTATTGAAGCTCTTTGAAACCTCTAAAAACCCCTTAAACACACTGAAACGTCTTGAAATCACTTATCAGACCTCCAGAGGCCTCCGTTGGTACTGAAACCCCTGAAAATCAATTTAAATGCTTTGGAACAACTCCGAAGCCCCCCTAAAGCCTATGACACATGCCACTAAAACCTCATCATACGCATTGAAATGTATTCCTCCGAAACCTTCTCGAGCTCTCCTTAATCTCTTACCGATGATGCAACCCCCGAAAACTCCCATAAAGCCCCTGAAACCCTTTGTAACGCTTCTGAAACTGTGAAAATCTTCTAAAATATTCTGACATGCTTCCGAAAATCCCCATAATCCCAAACATCACCCCTGGAGTGCTTCTGAAAATCACAAGAAAACGCCTCTGAAACCCTTTGAAATTGAGGAGCCCATCGGAAGCCATCTGTAAATCTTTTGAAACTCTCTATAGATCTGAAATGACCCAGAAATGCCTACGGATATTCGTATCCTCTGAAACCCATCAAACTCCCCTGTAAAGGCTCTGAAACCCCCCAAAATGCCTCTAAAATGTCCCGAAATCACCTTTACCGCCTCTGAAACCCGGTGGAAATTCGAGTTCTGAAACCCTCGAAAATGCCCCTAAAGCCCCCTGTAATGCCGCAAAAATCCGCTGAAAAATCCCACCAAAACTATCTATGCCTTCTCATCGAAAAATTCCCCTAAGGCTTCTGAAACTCCCTGTAACGCCTTTGATGCCCGCTGCAGATCTTCAGAATCTAGCTGAAATATTACCGAAAAACTCCTGAAATTCCACCGAACCCCAGAGGACCCTGCAACCCTTGAAACGTTGTTCCAGTTCAGAAGGACCAGTCTCAGCACGAGCGCAACTCTTGGGATCGGCGTGAGCTCTTCAAGGGTTCCAGAAAACGCACTCTTCTTTCTTAAACGATTAATTTAAACTTATGAGATCTGTGTGGGTGTGTGAGATGTGGCGTGTATCTCAATGTGGCCGGCCGACGGAAATGCAGCCCGTGGAGAGGTTCTGAACGTTCTGGCGGGGCTTTGGGCTGTCCATGGGCTTGGGAAGTCCTCGCAGGTTCCGGAGGCCCTCGAAGGGCATGAAACGGTTGTCGGTAAGGCGGCTTGACAAGGGAGGCCGATGTTTGCGGTATACCCTGCTCTTCCGGGGTTGTACCTAGGCCCTAGTACGTTGTGGACTATCAAACGGGTCGTCGCTCAGGCACTTGCTATATGGAGGCCCTAAAGCGAACCTTCTAGACTGCTTCCAAGAGTTCACCACGGAATTTTGCGGCTTGTGGTAGACATTTAGCAGGCCAATGGTAATGGGTCCGAATGAGGGGATTACGAATATATTTGGCATAAGGGGAGCTTGTTTGTGGGTATTTATAGGGATGAGAAAAGGAAGGTTACAGGGGCGCTTCGGTAGCCCCAAAGAGTTCAGCGTGGTACCAGGAGATCTCAGGGGGGTTTTCAGCGGTCTGAGGGGGTTTTCGGAGCCTCTCAGGTGCGTTACATGGAGTCCGAGAGGGTTTAAGGGGGATTTCGGAGGCATTTTCGGCAGGATTCAGAGGCGTTACGGAAGCGTTACAGAGGAGTTCTCGGGGTTTTCGGACCATTTAAAGTGCGTTACGTTGGGTCCGATGGGGTTTCAGGGGGATGTTGGAGGCACTGTAGGATGTTTCAGAAGATTTATAATAACTCCATCACATAGTGGAGCCTCGTGGTCGTGCGGTTAGCGTCACCAAGCGTATAACCGTACCATGCATGGGGTGAGAGTTCGATTCCCGCTCCGAACGATGAAACTTTTCGCAAGAAATGTTTCTTCCTCGTATCTAGTGGTGCTCGTAATATGTGTCGCAATCGTTGGCTAGTGTTAAGTTTCGTTCAGTCTGTACAGCCCCTGGCTGAAGACAGTGTCCGTGTATTTTATATTTTGAAACGCCCTTGAAATTCCCTTTGATTTAGATATGTTCTTGAAACCCCCTAATTTGACCCTTACCTTAAATGCCTGGAAACGCCTCTGAAACCTCCGTAGTCCCATTGAAAAACCCTTGAAATCATCATAATCAATTTGAAATGCCTCTGAAACCCTGTGGACGCCTTTAATAGGGTCTATTAATCGCCTGATACGCACCTGCAAATCCCTTCGATCGTCTCGAAAACCTCTAGGGACGCCCTTTAATGTTCGAGAAAATCCTAAAACTTTCTTAAAATCTCTTATATTACTCTAAAAGACTCTGAAATACCTTGAAACGCCCTTCAAACCCTTTGTAACGTTCCTCAAAGGCTTCTGTGATCCCCTGAATTGCCCTTAAAGCCCCTTAGAACGTCCCTGAAACCTTAATACCATTGAAATGCCCCTGAACTCCGCGTAATCCCATTAAAACGCCAACCAATCTTGACCGATAGCCCTTGAAAGGCTCCTCAAATCCCCTGAAACAACCTCTTAAAACGCCCCTAAAGCCCCTTGGAAACCCCTTTTTTAGGTTCTCTGGGAACTTTCTGGAAACCTCTCCGAAGTCCCCGAAAATGGCGCTCAAACCCTCCGCAATCCCCCGAAGCCCGCCGAAAATTCAAAGATTCTACCTGAAATGCCTCCGAAAATCCTTGAGACCCCTCAAGTTTTTTTCTGAAAGCCGCCGAAACCTTCTGAAATTCGTTTGATACTCCCTATAACGCGTCTAAAACCCACATGAAACCACTGAAACTTCCTGAAATACCTTAAGAAACCATTGATATGCACTTAGATCACTGTAACATCCGCGCCTGTGAAACCCCGTTAAAACACCATAAAAATAAATAATGACAGGCTGCCAAATAACTTCCAAGCTTCAAAGGAAAGCTTTTCTATTTCAACCCCTACTGAGCTGCAAGGGCGAAGCCTTCCGAGCATCCAGAAAGAAGGCTTTCAAGAATCCACGAAACAGCCTTCCAGGCGTCCAAGGAAAAGATTGTGAATCCTTGCCCGACCGAGCCCCGGCACGGTGTGATGTGAAACACGCCATAGTAGACGCATGTAAGAAATCGATGACCGGGGCACGGCCGGGACCCGGCACGGTCCCGGCCCGGTGTAATGGGAATAGCCCTTTAACCAACTAAGCCACAGAACAAGTAATGATTCTGCGGAATAGAAAGCCAAACTGACTCCAAAGCCGCACCGTGAACACTCCTATTTCACAAACTCATCTCTCTTTCGGCATAGATGCCAATCCACAACACACTCCTGATTTTCTGAAGTCATTTTTTGAGTAGTGTTGAAGATTTTCCGAAGGAAATGGAGATTTTTTTCTATCTGTATTAACGAGAGTTTAGCCCTAGGCTAGTTCATCTCAGGGCCCACGCTTTACTTCCCTTCCGAAGGAAAAACTCACATTTTGTGAGTTTGTCGTGAGTGGGATTCTATCCCAGGTCCTCGGCGTGATGGTCAGGTGCTTTAACCATCACACCAGGTCCGATTCATAGGAGAAATGTTTGAAGGAATTCTGAATTTCTGACTTTCTGAAGGAATCTGTGGAAGATTTTCGGCTAAAATCTCTTGATGCATTTCCGGAGTAGGAAGTAATTTTTGTCACACACAGTTAAAAAATGTTACATTATATAACCTGTTAAAAAGGGATCCGTCATATCGCACATATTTTTCCATCTGTTTTTAAACTTACAGGTTGTTCTCAGTATGAAAGATGCATTCAACCTTCCATACAAGAAATTCTGTTATGTAAAATTCAGTACGATGGAATAGGAATGGATCATTGAAGCCGACTTTTCCGCTGCTCACCGCATCAAAACAAAAGCGCCACCGTATATGGACTGTAACACAGTGACAGCAGTCGAGTTACGTCAAACACACAAGGCTACGGTAGCGCTATCTGTTCATTTCATAGCGGCCGTTTTAGTTATTTTAGTGATCCATTTGCGTGTCAAATTTGTTTACGCCGGGTGTAATTATTAGAAATTTTTTCAAAAAAATCTGGTAAAATACATTTATGGAGGATTTTTTGAAGCAATCTGTGCAAATTTTACTTAAAGAATGTATTGAGAAATATTTGAAAGACTCCTTGCAAGATTTTCTGGAAAAACTGCAACATATCATTTCAAACCATCACGAGAAATTTTCCAGATTTTCTTGCAAAAAAAACCAGCAAGTTCATAAAACTTTACATTGCAAGTTTCAATTGATTCTTCCTGGGTGCTTGGTAGACTTCTCTCTGGAAGCTTCAAAAGCATCTTTTTGGAAGCTTAACTGTCTACTTCTTAAATACTCGGAAAACATAAAAACTTGAAAAGCTTCTTCCAGAGAGATTGTAAGACGTCTCTCAGAAAATTTGAAAGGATTCTTCTTAATGTTTTCCCTCTTCTGGAATGCTTGAAATGTGTTTCCCTCAAAGCTGAGAAGGCTTCTTCTTTCAAGAACATTGGGTTTTTTCTTGATAACTTGGAAGGCTTCTCTCAGAAAAGTTTTCCTTTTCTGTAAGCAAAATAATCCCTTAGGCGCTGTCCGCAAACTACGTAAACTCAATTCCTCTGGTACACTTTTGTCCTAACAAAATTACAAAAAAATATTTGTATGGAGCGTATAATTTGGCCACATTCCTCTCCCCACTAACATATTTCTGGAGCCGGTCTTCTGATACCCCTCTTAGAGACTACGTACACAGCAAAAAATTCTGAAAATTACACCCGACGTAAACAAATTCGACATATAAATTTCTATGCAATTTCAGTGAATTTTACATTAAACAATTTCTTGTATGAAATGTTGAATGCAAGCTTCATACTGAGAGCAAGCTGTAAATTTAAAAATTGATGGAAAAAATGTGTGAGATATGACGGGGTCCTTTTGTTACAGGCGATATGGTGTAACATTTTTTTTACTGTGTAGCTCCTGGAAGAAAACATGATAAATTTCCAGAAGAAATTCTTAGTGTTGTTTTTGGAAGTTCACTGAATAGAGTACATGAAGGAATTATTGGAGAAATTACTGAGGAAACCTTTAGAGAAATTTTCTAATAAATCCCTGAATTTCTGAAGGAATCCTAAGGAATCGATGGATAAATTTTGAAGGAATTCCGGAATATAAAAAAATAGAAATGATGGTTGGTGGATTTTTTTAGAATCCTGGGTAGAATTTCCAGATTTTTTTTGAGAAACTCCTGAATTAATACTTGGAGAAATTTCTGCAGAAACCCTGTGAGAAATTTTGGAAGGAATCCGTAGAGTAATTCTTAGAGAAATTCTCTGGAAAAAAATGAAAGAATGTTAGATAAATTATTGATTCGATACTTGAAGAAATATTTCAAGGAATACAATTTGGAAATATTCTCACAGTATGCTCGAATAAATTGTAAAAAATATTCTTAGAGATTTTCTAAGATATTCCTTAAGGAATATTCGCAAATTAACCTGGAAGAATCTTTCGAGGAATTCCTTATAGAATCCTTATAGTCTTCATCTTCAGGTAGGATTCCACCACAAGTCCTTTTAAAAATTTTACTCCGTTAGTTTTTTCAAAAAATCTTCATAGTATGAGATTTAAGAACGTCTTCTAGTATTTTTTTATTTTTTTTTATTTGCTTCATTTGCCTACCCCGATTTACGCACTAATTCCCAAATAGCGCTCCCCCAATTTACGCTCCTTAGGCGTAAATTGGGAACAAGTATTATGTGTTATGATACATAGAGGGTTAGGGTGGAGGGTAGGGTAGAGAGTAGGGTAGAAGGTAGGGTAGGTAGAAGGTAGGATAGAGGGTAGAATAGAAGGTAGGGTAGAGGGTAGAGTAGATGATTAGCGTAGAGGGTAGGATAGAGGGTTAGAGTACAGGGTTAGGGTAGAAGGTAGAGTGTAGACTAGAATAAAGGATTAGGGTAGAGGATAGGATAGATGATTAGGGTAGAGGAAAGGGTAGAAGGTAGGGTAGAGGGTTATGTTAGAGGGTAGGGTAGAGATAGAAGGTAGGGTAGAGGGTAGGGTTAAAGATAGGGTAGAGGTTAGGGTAGAGTGTTAGGGTAGAGGGTAGGGTAGAAGGTGGGGTAGAGGGTTGAATAGAAGGTAAGGTAGACGGTAGGGTAGATGATTAGCGTAGAGGGTAGGGTAGAGAGTTAGGGTAGAGGGTAGAAACTAGGATAAAGGGTAGGGTAGATGATTAGGATAGAGGGTAGAGTACAGGGTTAGGGTAGAGGGTGGGGTAGAAGTTAGGGTAGAGGGGAGGGTAGAGATTAGGATGGAGGGTTAGGGAAGGATGACATGAGATGAGATGAGAGATGAGATGAGAGATCAGACAAGAGATGAGACGAGAGATGAGATGGGAGATGAGATGAGAGATGAGATGAGAGATGAGATGAGATATGAGATGAGAGATGAGACGAGAGATGAGATGAGAGATGAGATGAGAGATGAGATGAGAGATGAGGTGAGAGATGAGATGAGAGATGAGATAAGAGATGAGATGAGCGATGAGATGAGAGATGAGATGAGTGATGAGTTGAGAGATGAAATGAGAGATGAGATGAGAGATGAGATGAGAGATGAGATGAGAGATGAGAGGAGATGAGAGATGAGAGGAGATGAGAGATGAGATGAGAGATGAGATGAGAGATGAGATGAGAGATGAGATGAGAGATGAGATGAGAGATGAGATGAGAGATGAGATGAGAGATGAGATGAGAGATGAGATGAGAGATGAGATGAGAGATGAGATGAGAGATGAGATGAGAGATGAGATGAGAGATGAGATGAGAGATGAGATGAGAGATGAGATGAGAGATGAGATGAGAGATGAGATGAGAGATGAGATGAGAGATGAGATGAGAGATGAGATGAGAGATGAGATGAGAGATGAGATGAGAGATGAGATGAGAGATGAGATGAGAGATGAGATGAGAGATGAGATGAGAGATGAGATGAGAGATGAGATGAGAGATGAGATGAGAGATGAGATGAGAGATGAGATGAGAGATGAGATGAGAGATGAGATGAGAGATGAGATGAGAGATGAGATGAGAGATGAGATGAGAGATGAGATGAGAGATGAGATGAGAGATGAGATGAGAGATGAGATGAGAGATGAGATGAGAGATGAGATGAGAGATGAGATGAGAGATGAGATGAGAGATGAGATGAGAGATGAGATGAGAGATGAGATGAGAGATGAGATGAGAGATGAGATGAGAGATGAGATGAGAGATAAGATGAGAGATGAGATGAGAGATGAGATGAGAGATGAGATGAGAGATGAGATGAGAAATGAGATGAGAGATGAGATGAGAGATGAGATGAGAAATGAGATGGGAGATGAGAGATGAGATGAGAAATGAGACGAAAGATGAGATGAGAGATGAGGTGAGAGATTGGATGAGAGATGAGCTTCAGTGGTTCTCAAGCTGGGGTCATGGGTCATGCGAATTCCTCAAGAATCTTAAAGGCGATGAGAAAGTGAAATCGGCTTTTCAAATTATGCATCTCAAGCAGCATCATACTGTAGGGTTCCGAGTCATTTGGCCGAATGCCGTTTGGTCGAACTCCACTTGGCCGAATGCCGTTTGGCGGAAAAATGGATGATGAAATAAAGTGACAATGGCATTGTTTCCCGTTTCAGTATATCCCCTATCGGCTAAATCCAGACACGAATGCCACATAAGTGGTAAAGTGTCTTTAATAAATATTAATAATAATAACCTATCGGCTAAATGGCATTCGGCCAAACGACATTCGGCCAAACGGCATTCGACCAAACGAACTTAAACTTAAATTTTACTCTTCTTCCTAGCACTTTCGGTTCTTAAGATATTCACGTGGCCCGTGACCATAGATTGGAAGCCACTGATTGTTGCAATAAAATTAAATTGTGATAAGTACATACTCCCTAAAATGAAGAATGCGAAAAACCTTTTCACTTTATCCTCACACCTTTGATTCTTGGGAAATTCGCTTGGCCCATGATCGTAGGTTGGGAACCACTGAACTTAGCAAAACTGCTAAATTATTAATTGTAATTGAATAACTTATAACCTTTTCACAGGTTAGGAACTTTATGATTTCGATCTTCACAAACTAATTTTTAAACTGAAAAAAAAAACATTCCCCCGATTTACGCACTAATTCCCAAATAGCTTTTTTTATCTGTATTAACGAGATTTTTAGCCCTAGGCTAGTCCATCTCGAGAATTCCCAAATAGCGCTCCCGCCAAGTTGGGGTTTTAGTGTAATAGGAATGATAGAAATTGCCCGAATAATTTTCCTTTAAAAATGCTTTGGATATGCAAGAATTTCTCGAGAAGTTCTTGCAAAAATAGTTCCAGGAGTTGGTCATGATTTTTGACTAGGATTTTTGACTAGGATGCCTCCAGAAATTATTCCTAGAATTCGTACAGAAACTCTTACACAAGTTTTTACAGGAACTTCTCTAACATTTGCTTGAAGGATTACTCCACGAACTTCTGTTCGGAAATCTATATGAGAATGCTTTTAGGAATTATTTCAAAAATTCAATGGGGAATTTGGGTAAAAAATATGAGAATTTCCCAAAAAGGTTGCCATTAATTTTCCAGAGCTCCCTCTCTAGAATCTAATAATAAAACTGTGCGCATGTACACTGACTTACGAATAGATTTGCTATTTGTAACTAGTAAAATCTAGCAAAGAAGTTGAATTTCCGGTTGCAGTTAGTAGAGTTTATATCTAATTCCCGTCATACTAGGCACTGGCCAATAATGATCGAGTTGTACTTGTCTAATGCCTCATGAACAGTTTGATGCCAAATTACTAATTCATAAATTAGCTTTCATACCATGTGAAAAAATATTGTAAAACAAGTAAACGAAGTGAACATTAGCTGGCGATGAAGAACAATTCGGCTAGCTGCTGCTTTGGTGCGGTTTCCTTCGTCATGTGCAAAATGCAAAAAAAATGTCAACTCTTTAGTGAAATTGAAACATGAAATTTAGAGAAATTCTTTGATTTCCAGTGATATAGTGCTGGTTATTGATAACTAGTCTACATCTTTTTGCTTACATTTAATGAGTCATTGGTAAAGTAAGTTGGAACATCAGTGATTATTTTTTGTTTACGTCTGATGTGACGGGCATTGACGCACATGACGAAGTAGATTTCTACCCTGGTACAATTAGAATTGTTTTGATCAATTGCGGTAAAATCAAACCCATAGATTGGTTCAAAACAACTCATGGCAACTCTGCCCCACTCCCGTATGCGCACGGTGATTGATGATCCCCATCTACGCTCAATGTAACCACAATAAAGAAAGAAAGATTCTCATTAATGCACATAATCAGCGAGAACTTTTTTCCAACTTTCTTTTCAAAAGAAATTTTCCGCTAACGTTGCTTGCTGGTGCTGTTGGTGCTGCTGCTTCTACTGATGCTGACTTAGAACCTAGTCAGCTGCGTCCGTCAGCATTCTCTCCACCGCCGACTTTCCGACTGCCAAGCACGCACGTGGTCTGATGCTGGTGGATAGGTAGTGGGTAGTCCTATAACAACACCTGATTGAAATGATAATTGTGTAAACGAGCGATCTCCGTTTGTTTACTGCTTTCTTTTCTTTGTGTCCGCGGTTGAGGAGGGTTAGGTTCTTCTGGCGATACGATGGGGAGAGAACCGGAGAAATGCTGCATGAGTAATAGATAGCGAACCAGATAGAGGTGGGTGGGGGTACGTGCAGTACAGAAGAGTGCACTGCTGCATATGTGGAAGCCTTCTTCTTGCCAATTTTCATCGTCATCATCATCATCAGCATCTAAGTAGCCCATCACTTCTCGTTTGTTCGATGCGGTTGCTAGTTAGCCCAATGAGCTGGGAATTGTTCCCGCCACCGCTACCACGCTGCACTGTCGGCCTACTGTGGGATATGTGTGTTAGAACTACGGGAGGAAGATGATGGGTCCTAAGGGAAGAGGCAGATTTTACCGCACGCTGTTTATGAATGACTAAATCTCAATGAATCTGCATCCGTGCAATGTGCAAGCTATAGGTGTCGGCGCGGTTGGGGTGGTTGGAGGAACTAGGGGAAGAGGGCATTGTGAGTACGTGTGTATGAATGGGAAGCAGGAATGCTTTAGCCAGGTTTACTGTTATCTACACATAGTTTGAGCCATTCAGCGTACAGCGGGAAGGTTTAGTCAGTCAGGTGCAGCGCAATTGCAGCCGGAATTGCACCCATCTAGCGGAAATGTGGAATACCGCGAAACGTGCGCTGTGGTCATCAGCATTTAACCGCCAGTGGTGCATTGGCGTAGGGAGAATATTTTTATGCAGGCCTTTAAATGAACCCAGGTCACAATATTTCACAACATTTCACAACACTTCAAATGAATGAGAACAGCATGGCATACTAGATGGATTCCTACGGCCGGAATCCATCTAGTATGCCATGCTGTTCGTGATATTTATTATGGGTAACGCTGCTCAGTTGAAGATGATTGGAGACATCTGAACACAGTGTCAGTCTTCTCTGACGACTATTCAAACCTGACGATGACCCTATGGAGGGGTTCACGTCGTTGGTTGCATCGCATGCTCACTGCTCAGGGTCCAAATCCTCCAGAAATGAGTCATACTTTGTTGGTGAGTGAGTAGTCTCCCGGTTGATGGCGTCGCATCTCCACTCGTGGTCGATGCCGAATGATGGGAAGAAGCTTGGTTTTCGATGGTGCTTAACAGAAATTATTCGCTTGGAAGAGCAATAAAGAACCCTGCATCTTCTCATACATTTTTTTCATCGCGGCTCGTGTGAATCCTCGTCGAACGATACTGGGATCGCGCCAAGGCCGCCACGATGACAGACAGTCGCATCGACAGGTGACTCAACGCCTCGCGCCGTCCGTCCTCCTCAAGGATCATAGTAGGCAAGTCGGATGCTATGTCGGATTCCTGTGGCGGCGCGGCGTTTCAGCATAGTGCATAGCAGGCTGATTGGCAACTTTCTACAACAGTCCCTAGAGGCATTTGGACAGCGCCAGACAGCCGTCCATCGCTCGTCATCGGAGCATTAGAACATTCTCAATTAGTATGGGGAATCGTGACCCTCTTGAAAATGCTGTTCTCAGTCAGGTATGACTCGTTCGAACCGGTGTGCGGCTAGCTGGCAGGCTGCTGATAGGAGGAACCACGTCCGTGTCCGATCATCATCAATAAGCGGCTATTTTTAGCATCCTACGTAAACTTTACGCTTTGAACCCTGCGCGCTGCGGTTGTTGTCTGGAAGCGAAGAAGGCCCTCTGTTGGAATTTGATGGCGGGTTTCGTTCCCGTGTGTATATGCTTTTTTAATTGGGATGTATTTGTTGGAGCATCATCGCGCCTCGATGACGAATCCAAAGCCAATCATCGTCGGAAAGCGTGCGACTCTGAACGAAGACTACACTAAATCATACGATAAGGATCACAACCTTATGGACTAAATTATACTAAAAATAATAATGGAACTCACTAAATAGCGTAAATAGCTACGAAAGCCACGATTTTCTGCTTTTTGAAATGTTTCATAGAATTGCGAATGAAATGTTTCAAAATTGGCTTGTTGATCGCGATGTTTACGCAGGAAAATATTCAACGCAGTGTTCTTACAACAAAAAGCGTCTCATCAACATCTTAAAACACATATCGACCACAAAAACAACAACAAAAACTCTAGACCTATATCTATCTCTAGCAGCAAACATGTACTTTGTCTTAGTTGACTTTGTTTTCATACCTCTACGGTCGATGCCGACGAGATCAATCTCGCTTGCAAAATCGAGAAGCATGTGCGATCGATTGATGTCAGACCTTATTACAGCTCTTTCAAGAGCACTTTTGATCAGAATATTTGCGAGTACATCACACTACTTCCATCCATCAAAGGTTACAACTTCGTCACACTTACACACTTCGACTGCTATTTGAACATTTGATTTTGAAACACACATCATTGCGCACACAGCCTAATTAGTTTCTCCGGAGAACCATGTTCTGCCATTTCTATTCACTGATTCGTACGCTGCTTTGAAATGAACGGACAGATAGTGAGTCTGCCAGTTGTATAGAATCATCCGCAAAGTAAGCAGGTGATCCATCGTATATCGACTCCCACGAAGAACAGTCTGGTGCTTCCCAACGACGAATCTCTTAACTGGTCTCAGCATGTTGAACAGGACACTCAGCAGTCCAAGGGCGTAGCCAGCTTTTCGGCCAGGGGGGGCGAGCACCCTTACACTGAAAACCACTTTGCAGTAACAAGGAGTTCAAATACTTCATCATTAAAAAAAAAAGTGAAGTGTGAAATATGGGTGATTAACAGGAATGGTTCAATGGAAGAATCATATATGATTATAATCCTGAGGAATTCCTCAAGATATTGCTTCAGGAATTTCTTAACAAACGCCATCATGAATTTGAATTTATCCAGCAGTTTCTCCAAAAAATTTCTTTAATATTTTTTCCAGGTTATTTAAATGTAGATATTCCAGCAGAAATTACCTTCGGAAAACTTGCAGTAATTCCGTTGGGAATACCTTCAGAAATTTCTTCAATAATTCCTCCAGAAGTTTTATTACGAATTTCACCATGCATTCTTTTGAGAATTTCCCCAGTAATTCTTTACAAATATCATTCTTAATTCCACCAGAAATCCGTTTGAGAAGCTCCAGAAAATACTTTAAGAATTTCTCCGGGAATTCTTTCAAAAAATCCAATCAAACTAAGATTCCTTTCCTTGAGGAATACCCTAAGAAATTTTTGGGGAAATTTCTTCGAAAAATCCTACAATGAATTCCTTCGGAATTACCGGAATAAAATCTTTGAAAATTTCTAAAGGAATTCTTTCGGAAATTCCTGAAGGAATATCTTTGGAAGTTGCTAGAGGAATGCATTCGGAAATTTTTAAAGAAATCAATTAAAAAATAATTTCAGGAATTTATTTCGAAAGTCCTTGAGGAATTCTACCGGAAATTCCTTGACAAATTCTTCAGAAGCTTCTTGAGGAATTTCTTCATTTCTAAAGCTCCTTGAGAAATTCCATAAGACATTCCTTCGAGAGTTCTTCTACGATTTCCTTTAGAAGATTCTTCGGGAATTCCTTGAGGAATTTCTTTGAAATAGATTTAGAATATTACTTGAGGAACTCCTTTGGAGTTTTCGTGAGGAATTCTTCCGAAAATTCCTTAAGGAATTCCTTCATCATTCTTGGAGGAATTCATCCGGAAATTTCTGTGAGAATTCCTTCCCAAATTCCTGAAGCAATTCTTTCGAAAATATTGAAAAAAATCCACTAAAAGTCTCATGAGATATCCCTTCTGAAATTCCACAAGGAATTTCTTTAAAAATCGTTCAAAAATTCATTGAAAAAATATTTCGGAAATTACTGAAGAAATGCTTTTTGTGATTTTTTTTATTTCCTAGAGGAACTCATTCGGAAATTCTTTGAAGAATTCCTTTAAAAATGCCTTGATAAGGAAAATTCGGAAATTGTTAAAGGAGTTCGTTTGGAAATTTTTTTGGCATATGTCTGAAATGTCTTATGGAATACCTTCGGAAATTTCGTGAGAATTTTTTTGATAAGTTCGTTGAGGATTTTTTTCGGTTTTTTTTTCTATAAATCTTTACGCAATTCCCCAAGGAATTCCAGCGAAAGATTCTTGAGAAGTTTCTTCGGAAATTCCTCCAGAAATTCCTTCAAAGATATATTGCGGAACTCCTACGAAAACTTGAGAAACTTCTTCAAACATTCCTTCAGAAGCACGTTTGGGGATTATGTGAGAAAATCCTAAGGAAATTTTTTGAGGACAATCGTCAAAATTTTTTGGAGGAATTCAATCGGAAATTTTTGGAGGTATTTCAAGGCAAATCCTTAGGAAATTTCTTTTCAAATTCCGGGAGGTATTTCTTCAGAAATTCGTAGAGGAATTCCTTCGGAAATTCAGGAGAAAATCCATTGAAAATTCCAGGAGAAATTCCTTTGAAAATTCCTGGAGGAATTCCTGGGCAAACTCCTCCGCAAACTCATGGAGGAATTCTTCTGGAAAATCCTGGAGGAATTCCCTCGGAAATCCTTGAAGGAATTCCTTCGAGAACTCGTGGAGGATTTCCTTCGGAAATACCTGGAGAAATTTCTTCCTGAAATTTTTGGAGGAATTCCTTCGGAAATTAATAGAGGAATTCCTTCAAAAAATCCTTGAGCGATTCCTTCGCAAAAGTCCTGGAGGATTTCCTTCTGAAATTTATGGAGGAACTCCATCGGAAATTCGTGAAGGAATTCCTGGAGAAACTCTCTCGAAAATTCCTGGTGGAATTCCTTCGGACATTCATGAAAGAATTCCTTCGGAAATTCCGGCAGGAAATCCTTTGAAAATTCTAGGTGAAATTTCTTTGAAAACTCCTGGAGGATCTCCTTCGGAAATTCCTGGAGGATTTCCTTCGGAAATTTGAGAAGAAATTTATCAGGAAATTCATGAAAAAATTTCTCAGGAAATTCCTGGAGGAATTCCTTTGAAAATTCGTGAAGGAAATTCTTCAGAAATTCGTGAATGAATTCTTTCGGAAAATTTCTGGAGCAATTCCTTCGGAAATTCATGAAGAAATTCCTTCGGTATTTCCTGAGGAATTCCTCCGGAAATTCCTCAAGGAATTTCTTCGGAAATTCGTGGAGGGATTCCGTCGGAAAATATCTGGAGGAATTCCTTTGGAAATTCATGTAGGAATTCCTTCGGAAAATTCTTTAGAAATTCCTTCGCAAAATTCCTGGAGGAATTCATTCGGAAATTCATGGAGGAATTCCTTCGGACATTCATGGAGGAATTCCTTCGGAAATTCCAGGAGGACATCCTTTAAAAATTGCAAGAGGAATTCCTTTGAAAATTCCTAGAAGAATGTCTTCGGAAATTCTTGGAGGAATTCCTCCGGAAATTCCTCGAGGAATTTCTTCTGAAATTCCTCGAGGAATTTCTTCTGAAATTCGTAGAGGAATTCCGTCGGAAAATTTCTGGAGGAATTCCTTCGGAAATTCATGGAGGCATTCCTTCGGAAAATCTTATAGAAATTCCTTGGCAAAATTCCTGGAGGAATTTGTTCGGCAATTCATGGAGGAATTCCTTCGAAAATTCATGGAGGAATTTCTTCGGACATTCATGAAGGAATTCCTTCGGAAATTCCAGAAGGAAATCCTTTGAAAATTCCAAAAGGGATTCCCTTGAAAATTCCTGGAAGAATTCCTTCGGAAATTCCTGGAAGAATTCCTCCGGAAATTCCTAGAGTAATTCCTCCAAAAAATTGTGGAGGAATTTTTCCGAAATTTCCTGAAGGAATTTCTCCGGAAGTTCCTGGAGGATTTCCCTCAGAAATTCCTGGAGGAATTGCCACGGAAATTCCTGGAGGAATTCTCTCGGAAATACATGGAGGAATTCATTCGGAAAATCCTGAAGGAATTCATTCGCAAAATTCCTGGTGGAATTTCCGACAGAATTTCTCCTGGAATTACTGAAGGAATTCTTCCTGGAATTTCCAAAAAAAAAATCCTTCAGGAATTTCCAAAAGAGTTTCTCCAGGAATTTCCGAAGGAATTTCCAAAGGAATTCCTCCAGGAATTTCCAATGGAATTCCTCCGGGAATTTTTAAAGAAATTCCTCCAAGAATTTCCGAAGGAATTCCTCCGGGAATTTCCGAAATAAATGCTCCACGAATATCAGAAGGAATGCATCCAAGAGATTCCGGAGGGAGTTCTCCAGGAATTTCCGAAGAAATTCCCCTAAGAATTTCCGATAGAATTCCTGGAGGAATTTCCAAAGGAATTCCTCAGTGAATCTTCAAAAGAATTCGTCCAGCAATTTCCGAAGGAATTCTTCCCGGAATTCCCGAAAGAATTCCTCCAGGAATTTTTGATGGAATTCTTAACGGAATTTGTAAAGGAAGTCCTCCATGAATTTTCGAGGAAATTCCTCTTGGAATTTCCAAAAATAAAATCCAAAAAGACTTTCCGAAAAAAAATCTCCAGGAATTTTCGAAAGAATACCTCCAGGAATTTCCGAAGGAATTCTTCCAGTAATTTCCGAAGAAATTATTCCAGCAATTTCCGAAGGAATTCCTCCTGGAATTTCCAAAGGAATTTGTCCAGTAATTTCCGAAGGAATTCCTCCAGAAATCATAAAAAGCATTCCTCTAAGAAGTTTAGAATGATTGTTTTTCCAGGAATGTCCTAAAGAATTCATCCAAGGATTTTCTCAGGAATTTATCTATAGATTTCTGAAAGAATTCCTCCTAAAATTTCCGAAGGTATTCATCCAAGATTTTTCGAAGGAACTCCCCAAGGAATTTTCGAAGGAATTCCTCCAGAAATTTCCGAAGAAATTCCTCCAGGAACTTCCGAACGAATTCCTTTAGGAATTTCCGAAGGAATTCTTTCAGGATTTTACGAAGGGATTCCTCCAAGAATTTTGGAAGGAATTCCTCCAGGAATTTCCAATGGAATTCGTTCAGCAATTTCCGATGGAATTCCTTCAGAAATTTCCGAAAGAATTCCTCCAGTAATTCCTAAAGAAATTTCTCCTGGAATTTCCGAATAAATTCCTCCGGAAATCTCCAAAGGAATTCGTCCAGCAATTTGCGAAGGAATTCCTACCGAAATTTCTGAAAGAATTCCTCCAGGAATTTTCGAAGGAATTCCTCCTGGAATTTCCGAAGGAATTCCTCCAGGAGTTTCGCTAGGAATTTCCGAAGGAATTCCTGCAAGAATTTCCAAAAAAAAATCCAAAAAGTATTTCCGAAAAAAAATCCTCCACGACTTTCCGAAGGAATTCCTCCAGGACTTTCCGAAGGAATTCCTCCAGGAATTTTGAATGACATTCGTCCAGCAATTTCCGAAGGAATTCCTTCGGGAATTTTCAAAAGCATTCCTCCAGGAAGTTTGGAATTATTTTGTCCAGGAATTTCGTAAGGAATTCACCTAAGGATTTCCTCACGAATTTCTCGATGGATTTCTGAAAGAATTCCTCCAGGAATTTCCGAAGGAATTGCTCCAGGAATTTCCGAAGGAATTTCTTCAGGAATTTCCGAAGGAATTCCTTCAGGAATTTTCGAAGGTATTCTTCCAAGAATTTTGGAAGGAATTCCATCTGGATTTTTTTAAGGAACTCCTCCAGGATTTTTTGAAGGAATTGCTTCAGGAATTTCCGAAGCAATTCCTCCCGGAATTTCCGAAAGAATTCCTCCAGGAATTCCTAAAGAAATTCCTTCTAGAATTTGCGAATGAATTCCTCCAGGAATCTCCAAAGGAATTCGTCCAGCAATTTCCGAAGGAATTCCTCCCGGAATTTCTGAAAGAATTCCTCCAGAAATTTCCGAAAGTATTCATCCAAGATTTTTCGAAGGACCTCGCCAAGGAATTTTCGATGGCATTCCTCCAGTAATTTCCGAACGAAGTCCTTCAGGAATTTCCGATGGAATTTCTCCAGAAATTTCCGAAGGAATTCTTCCAAGATTTTGCGAAGGGATTCCTCCAAGAATTTTGGAAGGAACTCCTCCAGGAATTTCCAATGGAATTCGTCCAGCAATTTCCGATGGAATTCTTCCAGGATTTTGAGAAGGGATTCCTCCAAGAATTTTGGAAGGAATCCCTCCAGGAATTTCCAAAGGAATTCGTCCAGCAATTTCCGAAGGAATTTCTCCCGAAATTTCTGAAAGAATTCCTCCACGAAGGAATTCCTAATGGAATTTCCGAAAGAATTCTGCTAGGAATTTCCGACGGTATTCCTCCAGGAATTTCCAAAAAAAATCTTAAAAGAATTTCCGAAAAAATTCCTCCAGGAATTTCTGAAGGAATTCCTCCAGGAATTTCTGAAGGAATTCCTCCAGGAATTTGCAAAAGAATTCGTCCAGCAATTTCCGAAGGAATTCCTCCAGTAATTGCCGAAGAAATTATTACAGGAATTTCCGAAGGAATTCCTCCTGGAATTTCAAATGAATTTCGTCCAGCATTTTCCAAAGGAATTCCTCCAGGAATTCCGCTAGGAATTTTCGAAGGAATTCCTGCCAGAATTTCCAAAAAAATCCAAAAAGTATTTCCGAAAATATTCCTCCACGACTTTCCGAAGGAATTCCTCCAGGACTTTTCGAAGGAATTCCTCCAGGAATTTTGAATGACATTCGTCCAGCAATTTCCGAAGGAATTCCTCCAGGAATTTCCAAAATTATTCCTCCAGGAAGTTTGGAATTATTTTGTCCAGGAATTTCGTAAGAAATTCACCTAAGGATTTCCTCACGAATTTCTCTATGGATTTCTCAAAGAATTCCTCCAGGAATCTCCGAAGTTATTCATCCAAGATTTTTCCAAGGAACTGCCCAATGAATTTCCGAAGGAATTCCTCCAAGAATTTCCAAAGGACTTGCTCCAGGAATTTCCGATGGAACTCTTCCAGGAATTTGCGAAGGAATTCCTTCAGGAATTTTGGATGGAATTCCTTCAGGAATTTCCAAAGGAATTCCTCCAGGTATTTCCGAAGGAATACCCTCAGGAATTTTCGAAGATATTCCTCCAAGAATTTCCGAAGGAATCCCTGCATACATTAAAAAAAATACGAGGATGCAGGAGAATTTTATTTTTACTAGTCAAAAACAGCTCTGATCATCTAAGTTTTTCGGTTAAGTTAGAATATAGTTGCTCGGTCAGGGGGGGGCCACCGCCCCCCCCCCTGCCCCCCTTTGGCTACGCCCTTGGCAGTATCTTGGGGTGTTCTAACTCAACTGGATGTTAAGACAACTCGCCATTTCTCTGTATGTAGTTCAAGCATGTAGCATGTAGGCGAATTCCCATCACAGATGATCAACTACAATCATCCACCACTCACACTTCGACATCAACAACTCACCCAGTGAAGAGAGCATCCGAGATATGTATCTCGAGGCTAACCTTCCACCCAAGGTTGTCAAGCACTGGCTGTTCAAGGAACGCCAACGCAGCGCTCCAAAGACAGTCCTTACAACTTCAGCATTCCTCTGTGGACCAAGCTCAACGTGGATGAGTATGAACGCACAGGTGAGACTAAGAGAGGGGAATGGCCCCACTCTTCAACCTTCACTATCTCACGTTTCTTTGGGAGATTGAGCAATGCTTCCGAAAACCCCCTGAAACCCTCTGTAACACCCCTTTGAACCCTTCTTCTTCTTTATGGCACTACGTCCCCACTGGAACTTGGCCTGCCTCGCTTCAACTTAGTGTTCTTTGAGCACTTCCACAGTTATTAGTTGAAGGGCTTTCTTTGCCTGCCATTGCATGAATTTGTGTACTGTGAGTCAAGTATGTACAACGACACGGTGCCCAGGGAGTCGAGAAAATTTTCCCGACCGGAACGGGAATCGAACCCGCCGTCTCCGGATTGGGAATCCATAGCATTAACCACTAGGCTAACTGGAGACCACAAACTGAACCCTATAAATCCCCAAAACTATCATGAAACCTCCTGAAATCACTTGAACACTCCTGAAGCCCGTTGAAGTTATCTAAAAGTTATTTAAATGACTCCGGAAATCCCAACAGACACTCTGCAATGCACCTGTAACTTTCCGAAACCCCATCTAATGTCCCAGGTATTTTAAAATACCTCCGGAAATCCCTGAGATCTGCTCAAACCCCCGGTAACGCACCTGCAACTCTACGAAATCTCCAAATACTTCTTCGGTACTCGCTATAGCGCATATGAAACCCATTTAAACCCTCTGAAACTTCCTGAAATTGCTCCGGAAACCACCTGATACCCCTCGAACTTCTGTCCCCGAGGCTCTCTGAGAACGCCCTGTAGAGCCCCTGCATCGCCTCTAAAACTCACTAAACTGCCCCTGATACACCCTTTAAGCCGCTCACTGTAATCCAAAGTATATTTTGAGTTCAGACGGGTTTAGGTGGCTTTGAGAACTACACAGGATGTTAAAGGACCCTAAAACCCCTTGGCACGTCTCTGAAACCACCTGTCACTATTTGAGACACTTTGGAATGTCACTGAAATGTCCCTTAACCCTTTGTATCAACCTGAAACTTTCTAAAATCCCCTCGATCATGCGAACTTGTTCTCGCTAACTAAACTTAATTTATGAACAGAAGTCCACACAGGGTTATAATAAATGATATTTTCAACTTATGCAAAGTGGGTCCGGCAATGCAAATGCAAATGAGGCCTCCTGAAATCGCAAGAAGTTCCTCGAAACCCCCGGGAATCTATGTCAACCCTCTAGTCTGAGTAAGGTTTTAGACCCGGACTTTAAAAGGTCACGTGGATGATACCAGTTTCTACTGGTATTTTGACATGACATTGTAACGTTCAGCTTCTTGTGTTAAAGTCCCATTAGTATGCTGGATACTGGATAGCATATCTAGCAATTCTAGCAATCTAGCAGAGCCGATTTTTTCCCTTATAGTCCTCAACACCTTGGCGTTCGTTTCCGCTTCGGTCTTGAAGACCAGCGCGTCGCTCCTCACGCGCTTGCGGGCCGAATCAGCCTTCTTTCTCAGCAGCTTCTGCTTCCCTACCGTTTTCCCTACCGTGCTCCAAGAGTACTCCTTTTCCTGGTCTTCTTGGGATCGGGCCTTGGATCGGACTTCGTTGTCTTGCCCTTTGCGCGCTTCCTTGCTGATGTTGTTTCACCTGCTGCAGCGCGCTGGTGTACTTGTTTAGCTTTTATTTATGTTGAAGACAAAGCAATCGAGGTCGTGAAAATCACTATCATAGTCTAGATCATAGTAGTCGGCGTTACCCGCTCCATTTTCACAAATTGTTCATTCCTATTCCAGTTGTCATTAAAGCAAGTTCATTATAATCGTTCCACTCCTGAGTTTCATTGGCTGATCGTTGGGCTACCAGACTGCAACTCTACAGGTTATGGGCGATACACGAAGCTGTAGAGTATGTAAACACTATTGATGTACCCTGCGGAAATTAGATTTGTATTATATTTGTCATTTGTATGTCTATTGTCAGTGACGCTTTGGTTCAAGCTTTGGTCGTCTATTTGTCTATGGAAATGTCATTATTGAGAAGCTCAAAAATAAACAATAATAGTAGAAGTGTAACCACATCGGAAAGCGGAGTGTCTAATAAATCGCTGTTCGTAACTTGAGTGAGGTATGTGGAATTTTTGCAGAGAAGTTGCAACCCACGGGAATCCCCAACTAAATGGACAAGGATTCAATATCTGGCACTTCAGAGTTCAGACTATCTAGAGGCGCCGAATGTCTGGGATGCCATTGCTGTGGAAGCTCCAGCGAATCCGGCTCAAGCCATGAAATATGCGGAAGTGGATCGCAAAGCTAAGGCTCTGTTGGTGAGTTTCTTTGCGGACGAATACATTGGATGCCTGAGGGGAAGGGAATCGGCAAAGGCAATGTGGAAAAGCCTTGAAGACGCTTTCATGAAGAAGTCGGCGGGAAGGCAAACGCTCATCCGGAAGCAGATTGCAAGACTTCAGTTGAGAGACGGTGAATCGGTTCGAGGTCATCTGTTGCGGGTTGAAGATTTGGTGCGTCAACTCCGTATGGCTGGTTCGAAGCTCGAAGAAAGTGATGTGTGTTCGGCACTCATGCTCACGTTGCCGGAATCATTTGACCCTCTGGTTACGGCATTGGAAAACCTAGCTGAAGCTGACCTGACATACGAGATGATGAAATCCCGACTGTTGAGTGAGGAATCGAAGCGTATGGAACGGTATCAGATCAACGAGGAGAATCCGGCGGCGTTTGTTGGAAGCAAAGACGATATGAAGTTCAGGGGTAAGTGCTACCTGTGCGGAAAGAAAGGTCATCTTCAAAAGAATTGCAGGAAGCAGAATGGTCGGCAAGATAGGAGTGCGAATGCGGCAAGTGATTCCAGTTCCAAAGCGGTCGTGTTTATGGCTAACAGCGGCGTTGCCAAAGAAAAGCGAACAGAGAGAATCAAATTCAAGCTGGACTCCAGATCAAGCGAACACCTGGTGAGCTCGAAGAGGCATTTGACGGCATTGAGAAGCTTGATGAAGCCTGTTGTTGTCAACGTTGCCAAGGAAGGTCAATCATTGCTGGCATATCAAGCTGGAGTCATCGACGGGATTAGTAACCTGGGAGTGCCCCTGCAAGTTCAAGATGTAAAAGTTGTTGGAGGTCTACAGGAAAACCTCATATCGGTAAGCAAGCTTACCAAAGCAGGCGTAGAAATATCGTTCGGCAAACAGGTAGCAACGTTGAAGAAGAACGGACAGGTAATCGCAACGGCCTACCTCCAGGGCGACTTGTACTTGAAACTCCCGGTGGTTGCTTAAGCGTCTATGAGCCTACTGAGACAAGAAAGACTAAGTAAAAAGAAAATCGTGGTAAGTACTGTTCCTTTGAATTCCACTAAGAATTTGCATCCTTTGACAGATACGTATTTCGACCTCAACTGTAAGGTCGTCTTCAGTGTCTTGTACTCGACTTGACTAACAAGAAAGACGGGTAATTCCTTTTTTCTTCAATCAAGAGGGGGAGAAATTCGAGATTGATAGACCTGAGGACGGAGAAGAGGATGTTCATGTCAGAGAACTCGATGAACCATACCCTAGGGACTTTGAAGAAGCTGATGGTTCTGCGAAAATACCGGTAAGTCGTCAGCAAAAGAAGGCCGTTCCTACCAATGATGATGATGATGATGCAGTAGAAGCTCTCATGCAAGTCATTGCGGAAAAAGTGTATGGAGTAACGAAGGTCAGTGAAACTGGAAATTGTAAGCCCAGGGCCAGTACGGATTTGAACCGAGCAAGAAAGCTGCGGAAGCTGAAAACGAATCTGTTGCGAAAAGCCAGAATTGTGTCTGGTTTAATTGAAAAAGAAAATGGATGTATTTGAACGCCGGTTACTCCAGCTTCCGCCTTGTCCCCTCGTGGTTG
>NC_085136.1:13470494-13545494 GCF_035046485.1 Aedes albopictus
CAGCACAATCGGTGAAACTATAATTTAGCGCAAGCGGGTCAAAGTTTTCATAGGATTTACTATGGGAAAAGTTACACTTTCAAACAAAAAATTCCAGAGGTCGCCCTTTGGGGGCTGTCCATAAACCACGTGGTCATTTTTTTGGGACTTTTCAACCCCGCCCCCCCCCCGGCGTGGTCATTAGTCCATACAAAAAAAAATTATTTATCCATACAAAATGGTCATGGCCGAACCCCCCCCCCCCACATGACCACGTGGTTTATGGACAGCCCCTTGTCTCCTTAATTCAAATCGATCAATGCTTCTTGTAGAAAAATCATTTATGAAACTTTCCTTCGAAGACCGCCAAACCAATGGATGCTTGTGGAAAAAGTTATTGATTTATTACCAATTAGTGATCCAACGAACGGCTTTTTGCTTTGTTTTATTAGCAGCACTGTATCAGCTGCCTTGGCTGCTGCTGTTTCTGGGGGTGGTGATGCCTCCCGCCACCCCATGCAACAACGACAGCAGCAGTGCTGCTGATAAAACAAAACAAAAAGCCGTTCGTAGGATCACTAAATAGTAATAAATCAATAACTTTTTCCACAAGCATCCAATTGTTTTGCGGTTTTCGAAGGAACGTTTCATAAATGATTTTTCTACAAGAAGCATTGATCGATTTGAATTGAGGAGACAAAGGGCGACCTCTGGGATTTTTTGTTTGAAAGTGTAACTTTTCCCATAGTAAATCCTATGAAAACTTTGACCCGCTTGCGCTAAATTATAGTTTCGCCGATTGCGCTGAAATTTTGTACAGTTCATATGGGACCTGAATGGGATCTAAAAAGCCGACTGGAGCGAGGATTTATTTTTTCCATACAAGCGGGTCCCATACTACTATACATACCTTGCCAGTAGCTCGGTCGGCGTCTATTCCCGTGTTCAAGAAGGAGTTCGTTACGTACGAGTTAACTCTCGAGTGTTTTGCTTACAGAGCTGCAAAATGTCGGATATGTTTAACTTTTCGCAAGGTTCATCATGAAACCGACGTTGTCAAAGCAGCTTCGAATAAACGAACCATTAATTATGTTCTAGACTTGTTCACTTAACCATTTTTCCGTAATTTTTTCTCAATCCCATATGCAAAAATACAGTTTGAAAGTTAACCGAATTCATAATGATTTGGAGGTGCACACTGCCGTGTGCAGCATTGACATAGTTATCCCGATGTAACTTTTTGACAATTTTGACTTTTTTGCGCCAAATGGTATATTTTCACGAAGCCTTTCAGAGACCACTGTAGGTTAGTATACTTTGTTTGCAAACTCGATGAAAACAACATCAAGTCAATTTGTCCCAATTTTATTGTAATAGGTTGTCCCATTTTCATGTTATCTTCATAAATTGTCCGATGATCTTTTTTTTTTCAAAAGTATTTTCAGTTTATACGCATAAAAAGCTGTAGCACAGATGATAAAGAGTAAAAAGTGAGCAATGTAGAATGTTTGCTAAGAAGTTCGATTAAACTGTGGGGAGTAACCTGCAAAGTAAGCATTGAAAAGTGAGGAGTAAGAGGTAAACTGTGAGCAATAAACAGTAAGGATCGTGTATCAGTGAGAAATGAGCAGTATAGAATAAGGAGTGAGCAGTGAAGAGTGAAAAGTGAACTGAAAAGAATAGGCAGTGCAGGAGGGATGAGTCGAGTCAGAAGTGAGGAATGAAAAGTGAGCAGTGAAGAGTGGGAAGTGAGGAGTAAGTGAAACTGAGGAGCTAGAAGAGAGGTGTGGGAAGTCAGTAGTGTGGAGGAGAGGAGTAGAAAAGGGTGAGAATTAAGCAGTAAGGGCGGAGCAATCAGGAGTATGGAACAGTAAGAAGTGAGTAATGAGAAGTGTTCAGTAGATAGTAAGAAGTGAACTGTTAGAAATGGGCAGTGAAAAATAAGGTGTGAGGAGTGTGATGAAGTGAGTCGTAGAGAGTCAATAGTGAGGAATAAAAGTGAATAGAAGTCTGAAGCGAAGACTGCATATTTGTGACGTGAGTGTGTGAAGAATCAGAAATAAGTAGTAAGCAGTGAGTAATGAAAATTTAAAAATAAAGAGCGATGAGTGCAAGGCATTGTGGAGTGAAAAGCTAGAAGTTCATGAGTTGTCACGTGTACGTACACGTACAGAAAAAAATATGAACATTTATGTGTTTTATAATAATTATTTATGCGACGAGTTGCAAAAAGTAGATTTTTTCAGCACGAGTCGTACATTTATCCAACGAGGCTTGCCGAGTTTTGCAACGAGTTCCATACAAAAATTTATGCAATGACTTCTCATTATACAACTCATTTGAGTTTCATAATGTTCATAACATTATGCAACTATTTTTCATTATGCAACTCATTTCAGCTGCATTATGAACCAGTTCGGAAAAGTTGGCCATTATGATACCAAACTAGGTTGTATAAAATAGAAATTATGGTATTGAATTGCATAAATTCATATTCAGATTTGTGCATTTATTTATGCATGTATTTAAGAATGGCGCCAATCATCGGCTTTCGACAGCTACTCGTCGAGCCTGTTCCAAAAATATCCATATTACATGGGTTTCCATGGATTTTTACACCTAAAGGTTTGATCTACAAAGTAGCCATCTTGGAATAATTTACACGATTACAAGTGGAAACTTCTCTTAAACCTTCCTTAAAAATCCCTGAAATTCATCGCTTTTCCTTCATCCTTGTCTGAATTCTTCTGAAATTATTCTTGAAACCTTTTAGACAATCTAGACCACCCAGGAATCCTCTTTGGATCTCCTAAATTGAACTTCAATATACAGTCAGGTCTTTTTTACGCGGTTTTCATTTACGCGGCCGCGTAAAAGAAAACTCCATACAAAAAAAAAAAAAAAAACATCGTCTTATTTTTGCATGATTCGTCGAGAAATGGTGAGACTTTTTTTACGTGTTTTTTTTATTTTGAACTGAGTTTTTTTTTACGCGGTACGTATTCCCCGCGTAAAAAAACCTGACTGTATCCTGAAAAAATATACCCTTTCCTTAAGCCCCTAAGAAATCCTTGTAAACCTCTTCTCAGTGTTTAGGCTGATAACCCCTTAACCCTCCTAAAACCATCATCTAAACCACATTAGTTTTGATTTAGCTCCTTTTAGTTTCCTCTTTTATTTCGCACCTCCCTTTAAATTCCCTTGAACACCCGTCCGACAACTCTCTCGGCTTACCGTTCAAATTCAGCCCTTGTCCCCACCTTTAACTCTCCTATAAACCCCGTTTGACTCCCTTGGAATCTTCTGACAATGTCATTAGTTTTTCCATCAGCCTCTACGAAAAGCCCATCGTGACCAACTTAACACACCAGCTCCCTCCCCTTCTCTTCTCGAAACCTTCATCAGTCGCACCTTCTTAACCCCAATTGGCTATTTAATGTTTATTCGTTGCATATTCCCAGTTCTCTGCCTAAAACAGGTATTTCAACCCCTCCGGTTGATCCCACAAAAACTTCTCATTGACCTTATATGCCACTCTTGAGCGATCATGTAGCTCTAGAAGGGCTTGGTGGTCTAGCGGCTATCGCTTGTGATTCATTTGCAGAAGGTCCTGGGTTCAATCCCTGGCCGATTTTCTCTTCTTCCCAATTTTCAACACATCACAGTGTCAATCTATCGAGGGCCCATATAGCCGAGGCGGTAAACGCACGGGTATTCAGCATGACCATGCTGAGGGTGACGGGTTCGATTCCCGGTCGGTCCAGGATCTTTTCGTAAAGGAAATTTCCTTGACTTCCTTGGGCATAGAGTATCTTCGTGCCTGCCACACGATATACACATGCAAAATGGTCATTGGCAGAGGAAGCTCTCAGTTAAAAACTGTGGAAGTGCTCATACAACACTAAGCTGAGAAGCAGGCTTTGTCCCAGTGAGGACGTTACGCCAAGAAGAAGAAGAAGAGTGTCAATCTATCATATAACACCCACAAGTTATGCAACCAAGCGAACTATGTCGCTTCACAGTAATCTTCGCACAATGTATAACCTTACGCCTGGCATCCATGCACCAATGGGTGAACACCGCGCCAAAAACAAACATTTTCCACCAACACTGCGACCTCCGCCTGACCTTGTGCAGGTGCAGAGGACTCAATGGCCTGTTGGCAACAAACGATTACAATCATTCATTACCACTTCCCCGCATTGACCTACAACCTGACGCAGCAACCGCCATTCTCGCCTAAAAATAGAAGACCAGCAACACTCACACGCTGAACAAGCTTGTTAGTCCCAAGCAGCTATCTCATTAGTTCCTTGTGAGAGTGTAGTTGATCTGGCGATACAGGAGTAGCAAAAGCTGGCAGTCAATCATGTTCATGGTCAAGCTCTTGAGCGATCATGTAGCTTTTTTGTCTCCATATTATCTTTGAGACCCCTTTATGCTCCTGCTAATCCCCTAATCCCCAGATACGCTGCTTTTAGCGTCCTCAAACCAAACCCCTTTTGACTCTCCCTACATAAATTTCTTTAAACTGTAAGTCCGCCTTGTGATGTTTCCTTAACATCCCATGGACCTGTTTTGGGCAGCCCTACGTAGTTTATGAACAGACCCTTATCTTTCTCGATACAGGCGATTGCTCTCTCCCTGTTAATTTCAACAGCTTGGAGCTTTGTAGCCGTGCGTTTAGGATCACAAAGCATCTAATCGCACCATGCTGTGGGCTGAAGGTTCGATTCTCGCTCCGGGCGATGATACTTTTCGCAAGAAAAGTTTCTTCTCCTTATCCACTGGTTTTACCGGAAAACAAGCGCTCCCAGAGAATGAACAATATATGTTACTTCTTGACACTTGTCAACAACCGGGTTAAGCGGGAGCCACAATGCTGCGTCGAATTCGACTTCAGCGTTAACGGATCCGTCATTGTACTAAAACGCAGACAGATGCGTTAACGCAACGACTGCCCACAATGCTGCGTTGCGACGTGTGTTTGCTTACATTGGTGATGGAATTTAAACGCAGATATGGAATCTCAATCGGAATCAACATTGAAATCAGATTTCTGCAGCCGGACTACATAATTCATTACCAGAATCTGGAATTGGGAATTCAAATCGTAGCAGCCGCTAGTGTGGTCAATATAATCATGGATTATTTGCGATGCGAAAATAGTGAAATTTCATCCGGAAATCGATCGCTGATGATGCGGTGCGTCAGAAACTATTCTGCCGCAATGGTTGTGAGAAGGAATTTGTTCTGGGATTGTTTCGGCAGAAACTTTTTCTGGACTTTTTATAACAGGGAAATTTCCGGAAGAATCCCCGGAGGAATTCCTTGAGGATTCTTCGGTGGAATTTCTGGAGGAATCCCCCTTGGAATCCCCTAGGAATTCCTAAGGAGGAATCATTGGAGGCATCTACGGAGGCATTCCTGGAGGAATTCCCGAAAGTACACCACTATCAATTCTCGAAACAACTTCTTCAAGAAAACCCGATGGAGTTCCTTAAGTAATTCCCGAAGGATCTCCTGGAGGAATTCCCAAAAAAAAAACTCCTAAATGAATTTTCAATGGAACTACTGGAGCAATCTGTGATGGAATATCTGGAGAAATCCTCGAAGGAACACCTGAAGCAAATCTAAAAAAAAAAATCTCCTTCAGTTAATCCCGGTGGAGCACCTCAAGATATTCCAGAAAAATCTCCTAGATGATATCAAGAAACACACGAATTGTTTTTGAAGAACTTTGTTCAGGAAAACCTGAAGGAATTCACGATGGAGCTTCTGATGGAATTCCCAAAAGAATTCCTTGAAAATTTTCTGAAAGAACTCCTGAAGGAATTACCAATGGAACTCCCGAAAAAAATCCTTGGAGGAATTCCCAATAAAATACTTGACGGAGTACCTGAAGGAACAGCTGAAAGATTTCTCAAAAGAACTTTATTAGGAATTACCAGTGAATCAAAATTCAACCATCGTGCAACAATAATGACAATGTCGCAACCTGTATTTGTTGCGACAAACAAACCCATGCGACATAAGTTTGTCCTAACTTGAAAATAATGGGATTAACATCGTACACCACGAGTTTAGAGATGTTTAAGCCTTGCATTGCGATTTTCGAACGGTAACTTCGAGTTGGTAAACACTGCAACTCTGGTGAAGCTCTATCATCAAACAGTTTCGACTTTGGGTTAGTAATAATTGATTATTCACGAGTTGAAAAGTACGCAACAAATTCAGCTTCCGTTTTGTCTGCAACAAAAAAAATTCGAGATCATGTCATTATCTGTTACCAGTAGGGATAAAGAGTAATCATCGCACCTTCTTTGTTGCTTGTTTTGTGCCTCTTTTGTCTGACAATTCTCATCACTGGGAATTACCGATGGAACACCTGGATGTATTCTTGAAGGAACTCACAGAGGAGTTCCTGAAGAAACTCCTGGATGAATTCCCGATGAAATTCCTGGGGTAATTCCCGAAGGACCTTAAAGGAATTGCCCAACAAACTCGATGAACCTCCGTAAACTCCCAATAGAACACCGGGAGAAATATTCAAAGGAATACCAGGTGTTATTTTCGAATGAACTTTTTTGAAAAATCCCCAATGAAACTCCTCAAGGAATTCTTGAAGAAACTCCTGGAGGAATTCCAGAAAGAACTCGCGGGGTATTTCCCGAAGAAATACCTTGAGAAATTTCCTCGTAGGAGCCTAATATGAATACTCGAAATACCTCCTACAAGGATTTCTGAAGGAACTCTTCGAGGTATTTCAGAAACAACTCCTGGAGATAATGCCGAAAAAGTTTTTTGAGGAATTCTTAGAGCAACACCTGACTGTGTTAGCAATGAAACTCCTGCAGGAAGATCTGATTAAATTCCTTCAGAAACTCCTGAAATAATTGCCAAATAAAAACTTCGTGAAATTCCCAAAGAAACTCCTTGAGGAATTCTCCAAGGAAATCATTGAGAAGTTCCCGGACGAACTCTGGGAGGAATTCCCGGATGAATTCTAGAAGCTAGTCCTGAAGGAATTCCTGAGGATGAATTCCCAAGGAGCTCTTATATAAGTTTTTGAAGAAGTCCCGAATGAACTCGGAAAAATTTCCAGCTAGTGTAATTGACAAAAAATCTGGAGAATTCCCTAGTGAAATCCATAGAAGATGCCTTAAATGAATTTCTGACGAAATATCAGCAATGGGAATCTCTAGGCGAATCCCTGTTGAAGGCATCCCGGAATCTAACTCCGCTTAAATTAATTTAAGTGGAATTCCTGTTGAATGAATGGAATTCTTCAACGCAATACAACTCCAGGGAATTCCTGCTGGAATCCTCGAAGAAACCCGTTAATGAATCCTAGAAAGAATTCCTACTGGAACCATACCAAAGCTAATTGTTGTCGAGAAATCTCAAGAGTTCTTGCTGGAAGAATCCCGAATAGAAAAAAATCTCCTGGAGGAATGCAAGTCATTAGTTTGATGATTTTGAGTCCAGTTCGATGAATTCCGGGAAAGTGACAAACGTATTTAAACACTAAGAACATTTTCTTCTCAACAGTTTGCACTTTTAAAGCCCAATCGTATAATTATCAACTTTTCCATATAAATAAACATGTAAACATTACCGCCCATCACCCTAGGTATTCGATGCTAGGTACGCTGCAAGGTACGCTGCGTTGCAATGCGTCAACTTTGAAAATTTTCAAAGTTTAGAACGACAGCGTTTTTAGTACAATGGCGTACCCCACGCAACGCATGACACATTTTTTGAGTGGATCGAAGTAAGCTACGTGTGCAATCGGTTGTGTTTCGTTTTCTGTCAAGTGTTTTCTCGCTCCGCGTATTTTTGAATGCAACGCCGGGAAATAGGTAAAAATTGTTATTTCATGCTATATTTTACGCATTCAGCATGATTTTTGAAGAAATGTTTTAGTGTCGTGTTAAATTTTCAAGATATTTTGTGCTTTGTTACGTGTGGATAATCGTAGACTTCAACTGTGAAAAATCGGCTGCTGAAAATTGGCTTCCTGCTTGAGGCAGTGCGGATGAATTTATTTTTCTTTTGTCCTTTATTAACTGAGCTACAGGACACGAGATACGCGAAATGAGATTTGAATGAATTTTTGGATTAATGCTAATGCACTTCAAACTTAGGCCAAGAAATTCCTTGCGATCTCCGTACTACCCATAAGCAATCAAGCATTTGTCTTCAAGTTATAGTACACATGAAACTAGTTATCAAGATTCAGCCATTGGACGTCACTGAAGCAGGGAAATCGCTCCTCAAGCGAATCTAACGATGGACCATTCAAATTTGGTGAGAATGTTTCATGCTTCTCTATTTTAAAACCCTACATTGTTATATAACTACGTATAAGTTGAAAATTCGCTATTTTCAACATCCTTTCATCTATCGGAAGCTGCTTCAGTTCTGGGCTCTTTCTAAGTTGATGAAGGGATTTATAAATGCTTGCAAGGACTTGGCCAGGTGTGTGGAGCTGAGTGGGTCTATGGCATTGTAGATAGTAGCGAAATCACCAATGTCAATGGATATATTCAACTTTGCAACTCCATCCAAGATTTGTGCAAGTATTGATGCTATGCTATGCTATGCTATGCTTTGACGTACGTCACGTAACGCATCATTGTGGCTTGTTGCACTGTAAGCCGTTGTTTCAAACCGAGCTGTCAGTTAAAGCTGAAGTCGAAGTCGACGCAGCATTGTGGCTCCCGCTTTACTGGGATAGGGTCTTGATCGGATAACTTACTTCGATCTTCAACAACATGTATTTGAAAGGTGAAAGGCATATTTTTACGAGCACAGAGATGCCATTTACACTGTTACTTGTCTTGCGTAATATGCTATGATACTGGCGGACGAGTAGGAACAAATCTCAGCTGTTTTTGAATAACTTATCAAACAACTAGGGTATTGGTTCCCTTATTAAGCATGTGGCTCCCATTTTCATCCCACGAAAAACAAAGGATTGAAGCGCTGTTTGTTTTGTTTCTTATTTTTGTATTTTTTGTTAGAAGTGAGCACCCATGAAAACAAAAAGAACGGAGTCAATCGGTGCCGTAATCGCTTGTTTTCGAATAAGATGGAAATGGGAGCATGAGATTACTGATGGCACACATACCCTATTTGTAGGATTGCAAATACAAATTCTCCTCAATACGATGGACATCTCAGGTTTAACCTTCTGTTCCGCTGAAAATCACTCCCCAGCTTACTTTGATTCCTGGTTTTTGCAGATCCCGAACGCAATGAACCAAAAGAAAACCAAAGCACATGCGATCTGTATAAAAGGTTGTGTACGCATTAGTGTGGGACACAAAAAGACATTTTACTCCTGTACACTTTTTGAGTTCCATTTTGGTCCCATATCAACTGTTCAAAATTTCAGGTCGATCGGAGAAACTATATTTTAGCGCCAACCATTTTAAGTTTTCATACGATTTAGTATGGGGAAAATCACTTTTTCAATGAAAAATCGCCACAGGTTGCCCCTTAATCCCTAAAAATAAATCGATGAATGATTTCTGTTGGAAATTTTACGAGGAACCAACCCTCCGAGGACCGCAAAGCGATCTGAGACATGTGAAAAAAGTTATTGACTAAAAACCGAATGGCATGCAAACGCTGTTTAACATGTAAGGAATAACAATAAATAATAAAATCTCGTTATTTTATCGATCGGGTGAAGCCTAATAACTTTTTCTACGAACGTCGCATCGATTTGCTGTCTTCAGATGTCTGATTCCTAGTGAAGTTTTCTACAGAAATCATTCGTCGACTTATTTTTAGGCATCTAGGGGTGACTCCTAGAGATTTTTCTTTGCAGGAGTAATATTTCCCCATAGTAAATCGTATGAAAAACTAAGAATGGCGGGCGCTAAAATATAGTTTTTCCGATCGATCTGAAATTTTGCACAGTTGATATGGGACCAAAGTGGAACTCAAAAAGTATACAGGAACTTGAGTTTTTCCATTTTTTGTATTTTCCCATATAAACCGTGTACCAGGCTAGTACGCATCATCAGTAGATACTGCACACATACGATTCCCACCTCACTTGGCGGGGGCGAGGGGCACTATACCGATCACTGACACGACCGAGGCGAGGTTGCCGCTGCTGCGGCGGGTGAGCGAGCGTGCGCGCCCGATGAGAATTCAGCAATAATGGATCGATGAAGCATGTGATTTTTCTTTCCCTCCGTTTCGAAATCGAATCGGGCGCTCGATCCCCACAACCCAGCAACACCATCGATCGAGCCAAGGAGGAAAGTGCTTTCAGGTTCTTAATTCGTACGTTTTGCATTTCACGGTCGTGGTTTTCGGCCGCGGGAACGGCCGGCGGAGGGGTCTTCCTGCGAAAGGTTATTCTTTTACAGTTAACGAAAACAACACACACACACACACGTGATGCGGTTTCGTCAGAGATCGGATGAAAGGTTTTTTTTTTCTGCTGGCCTCTGGCTCGTATGTGAGCCATTTTCGCCCGGTTAGCAACCTTTTACGCGGGGCGGGAGAGGTCATTTTTTGGGAAGTCCGAAACGAGGTTCGCAGCCAGCAGCAGAATCGATGAGGTTCCGATTTGGGCAGAGTACGAGATAAATATTATGACCGAATGTCAACCCGGCCCAGCAGCGGATTGACATGGGATGGTGAATTTATTTTTATGGTTATTTTGCGATTGGGGAGAGCCCGGTGGAAATGATTGGCAACCTTTTGGCGGCAGATTATGAAAATTGGAAATCGATTCAATTAGGGTTGATTACCGGTCGGATTGTGTTGTGGCATTGCGTGGCGTTGCGGTGGTGATGTGTTTGAAATGAGAGGCACTCCCGGCATAACGTCCAATTTAAACTGGCTGGCGTCGGCATAAATCAGGCGAATTTATTATTCCCTGACCATTAACAGACACTGGGAAAATAATATTGACATTGATGCTGTAATAGAGATAACTTTTGCGGGTAAATTGAATTATTCGATGATGATTTGTGTAATCATATAACTAACGGTTTGCTACAATTATCATATTATCTCCCGAATCGAAAATATATCCTATCCTACCAAGGGCCTGTCCATAAACTACGTAGACTCTTAGGGGGGGACGGGGGGGTCTGGCCAAAGTCTACGCTCCATACAAATTTCGAAAGTTTTGTATGAACGAAAGTCTACGAGGGGGGAGGGGGGGTTCTGAGATGGCCAAAAATGAGTCTACGTATTTTATGGACAGCGCCCAATGGGAACTCCTTCCCGAAACAATCGTGGAATAGCCGAAGCATACCAAGTCTGGTACCGTTGCTCAGAGTTTAATACTGCCACCATGTCCAAAGCTCTGCCATTCGATCACTTTACGATCAATTAGCTTGCTTTAAATTCCAAACATTCAATCACCTGCAATTCCTCCTCTTCCAACCACATCCACCGAGCGGAGCTGGAGCTTGCATATCTGAAGCTGTATGTCAACCCGAGCAAAGTCTAACAACAAAATAATAGCAAATCGAAAACACGATTTGTAATCAGCAGCAAATTGATATCATATTTTGATATCAGATTGTCTTCATTAATTTTGATTTCAAATTTTGATATCGTTTTGCTGTTATTTAAAATTATTACAAATATTTAAGTATTTAAGTCATTTCAAAACTTCTTGGCGACCTTGTATAAAGCATCTTATGATATACCATCAGTGAAATTAACGTATTGCATTTAGGTTTACATATTATTCGAAAAAATTCTACATTCAACGATTTTTTCATTTTTTCGCACTGATAGCAAAAATAGTATTCAATTTGCCATCACTGATAGCAGGAATTGTTTTCAACTTGCTCTCACAGGAACATTTTTCTGCTCTCATTTTTGATGTTTTAACCGTTAAAACGACCAAAACGACATCAACCTGAGTAATCAGAATTTGCAATATCACAACATCAAAATTTGTTTTCAATTTGCTGTCAGACTTTGCTCGGGAAGTGCACGTATGCAACTCCATTTCTCAGGAATGATCTATTTTAAACAAACATATGTACATACATGCAATGCAATCCATGCATGTATGTATCCACTCAATCCCGGTCGATTTGCTGCGTGTTGCTGCTGTTGATGACGACAATAATTATCATACTTTTTCCTTTGTGGCCTTCTCGCGAAAACCTCCTTTTTCCATCGGTTCAGTTGGTCGGTCGTCGCCCGCCAGCGCCACCCCAATCACGCCTTCTCCTTCACCTCCTCCGCAACCACGTTTCAACCACCTCACCTCCCACAAACCACGAGTCGCGGTCTGATAATGATCGGAATCGGATCGAGACAACTACCTGCGATCTTCCTTTTTGTCGACGCCAATGGTAATAACAACAGCCCAATCACTCACTATACGGTACATTGTGGTGACTTGAACCGAATCTCTAGGTTAAGTCTAGTCTACCCAAGCAACCAAAAGTTCGAATAAAATAGCATGTTTAGGCTTAATCAGCTATTCGAAGGAAGATGAAAAGCATTCTATTCAGCTCACTTTTTAAGTAATTAACCGAACTTGAGTTCACAAAAAGTACACTTGTGTCGCTGAAAGGAACGCTATTCAGCTTAAAAATAAACGTCGAAAAAATGAAAAAAAAATGTGTTTAGTCCTCAAAAGTAATTTATTATTAAGAAACATTACATGTGGAATCCAAATTGACTAATACCTTGAAATAATTTTTGATGTTTTTTATTTACTGAGATTTGAACTCGGGTTCTCCTCGTTGAAAGTCGGTGCCTAACCACTACTCCATGTATGTGTTGTTAGGCACTGTGGGATTTTACTCAATGTGCTGATATCCTATAGTAGAGCTCAATCAGGTTCGCGGTGAACTTTCCCTGAACTTGGAATACTTTTTGAAGTCGAAAGTTCGAAAGAAGTTCACGTGGAACTTCTTTTGAACTTACACAGTTTGACATATTCAGTTTGTTGTGGTTCGCAGTGCAAAGCAATAAATTAAAGCCAGTGTATCGACTTTAAGAAGAGATTATAAGTTTTCAGCTTGGTTTCCAGTGACTACGATTGCGTCGATTACCGGTGCGCTGCAGCGACAAGTGAGACGAGTGTGAAAACATCCAGCAAAGCTGGAAAATTTTTGTGTGCAGCCGAAAAACCCCCGGCGGAATTCTGGGGGGAACAGTTGTCCGCTGCGGGGGCAGCCTTTGAGCCACACAAAACGGATCCTTTGCGTTGATTACAAGTAAGTACGTTGAAATATTATAGTGGAACAAAGTGTACTTGTGAAATTAACACAAACTGTGGCTGCTGGGCTCGATTTCCGAGTGATTTAATTGAACGAGAACTTCTCCCCGGCCCCGCTGTCGCCGAAGTTCAAGTGAAGTTCACTTTTGGTACGGTTAATATTTATCCGAACTTTGAGTAGTAAGTTTAAAACAAGTTTGGAACGGATGATATCAAGTTGTTGGAATATGTCCAAATGAACTATATTTGAGTTTTAAAGGCACGCAAAAGTTCAACATGAGTTCGGTTAATATTTGATTGAACTCTGTTTTAAAGTTCAACATAAGTTCTTTTTGAATCTTTTTTCGACTTCAATGTCGTTTTGAAGAGAAGTCAAAAGCTTGTACATGTACTTCCAAGTTCATAAACAATACAAGAGTAACTTTTTGGAGAATTAAGTTCAACGAAACCGGAATTGAACCAAACTTGAACTTCTGAATTCGTTCTTCAAGTGGAATCAGAACTTTTGGTTGCTTGGGTAGTCTACTCTAGTCTACACATACCCAGCCATCACTGTAGTGTCCGGAGGGACACCTCCGAGCACACCAGCCGAATCCTGCAGCCAAACGCACGTTCTATATCCTCCAATAGAGCTGCTCAAAAGCCACTTTTGGCGAATTATTCGGCTGATATACGGCCTATTCCAACCTACCGTACCGAGTCTCTGAGAGAGGTCTGTCAAAACTGAGACAAAGAAAAAAGAGAAAAAAATAAAATGATTATTGTTTATCTTCTGTCTTTTTCTGGCATCTTATGTGCTTCTGTCGGTTTTTTTTTTGCTGCTTGATCCAGACTCCAGTCCATGTCCTCAAGGTTCTCTTAAGTAGGTTCGCGTCATGCTTCCCATTTGCTCCACCAACGCATGATGGATTTCGCTTTCTTAAACCCGTATTTAAAACAGATGAATCTTTAACATCGTAAGATTCCATTCAATAGCATCGGCCGAGGAAACAGTTTCATACGAAGCCTAGTGCTTGGCCTAGTGAGAGTGAGAAGCTGATGGAATCCGAGAGATCGCCATCGTTGCTTCGTCCGGAGACAAACATGTTGAAGTTCTAGTGGGGTTTGCGGGTTTGAGTTAGGGGAGGCGTTGAGCTGTATTTCGTATTTCAACAGATAATCAAACATTTAGGCAAGCATTTAGGGATCTCGATTCCAGATAAAACATAATTCTTAGGGAAACAACTTTCTACATATACATGGTCGATAAAATGCGCTGTTGCTTGTTACTAACTTTTATTTTCTAACATTTCCTCCGAACTCCATTCACATTCCACAATGCCATCCAGATTGCCTTAGTTTTGTTTTGGTTGAAATCCGTCTGGCATGAATGTCAGACAGTTCAAGCCGTTCAACAGCACTGACAGCCATCTTATTCGGCTTGAAGGCACAGGGTTAACAAGCACTAAAAGTTAGCGTTATATACCGATATACGGCCTATTTTAGGGCTTACGGTCGACAGGGTCTGTAAGCATTTGGAAGCCTCCTACAGAGCTTGTTGGCACTGAAAAGCTGGTCAATGACCAATATAACGCTTAAAACAGTGCTTAATGGTTACCTGGGCAATGCCTAAACTCGGTATGAAAAAAAATAAAGAAAACCGTTCACCAGCCCATCAAGCAGCAAATGACAAATAAACAATCATAGCAGGACGGAACCGCAACCCGTCACTGTCTCATCGACCAGACCAGCTCCGTCAATCAACAAACAAATCCAAACAAAACAAAAATCACCCGTACTGCACCGACTGCACCAGCCCCACACGCTGCCGGCACATACCTGCAGCTACGGAAGCCAAACACTGGATTTAGTCCACAACACAAACGGACACCCTGTCCCGCTTTCAGTCGCCGTCACCGCCACTTCTCCATCTCGAGGCCACAAAACCACAACACGGGAGCTTACCTACCGGCTGTGCCATTGTAGTGTCCGGAGGGACACCTCCGAGCACACCAGCCGAATCCTGCAGCCAAACGCACGCCAACGAGGAGGAGCGATACCTTCTCGCACAAAATGCTTTACAAGACTGACGTTTCATTTCATGTTGATCGTTTGCTTTGTTTTTCCGGTGGTGCATCACCGCAACTGACGCTATATGCCCTATTAATCTTTTTCTCTCTATCTCTCTCAACCCCTACAATCACTTGGAAGAATTATGGAAAATTATAAAATCAACATTCTTCTTCATTATCAATACTTGGTAGGTATCAGAGATAGGGTCTCCTGATAGCCTTGTTGATAAGGCTTCGGTTCGCCAACCCGGAGACGGCGGGTTCGATTCCCGTTCCGGTCGGGAACTTTTCTCGACTTCACTGGGCATAGGGTACTGCACGTATTTTGGCCCGGGGCAGGTATTTTGACAAACCTTGGGAATTTCATTATTCTACAGAGTCTTATGCAAAATATTATTGGAATCTTGGCAAATGATTATTGGAACTTCCAATGAAAATTTGTCAAGATTTTGTAGAGATTATAAGATGAAATTAATAAAATCCCCAAGTTGGGCCAAAATACCTGCCCGGGCCAAAATACGTCCACACACAGAAAGCCCTTTAATTAATAATTGTAGCAGTGCTCTAAGAACACTACGTTGGCAGGCTAAGTTCCAGTAGGAATATTGAGCCAGAAAAAAGAAGAAGAAGTATCAGAGATGCACTACAAGTATTGGAGCGTCATTGAATACAAATTAACAAAATTTTAGAACGGCGACATCTCGTCAACCGCTACAACGTCAACCGCAAACACACGTTCAGGGAGTGACGTGGCAAAGAAAGTAAATGTCACTCCATTGAAGCTCTTCTTCCTGGGATGGAACATAAGAATTTCCACCTAAGTAATGTCCTGGCTCGGAAGCCTAGGGTTAAGGGTCATTGTTCGCACAAGTGACAAGAGTGTATACAGTTGGGTGTCATGTGTAGTGGTTGCTATACACTCAGGGATACCAAAAATAAGAACGTGACAGTTCATGGCACAGATTAACACTTCAGATCGCCTGATGGCCTACCGGCGATTGAACTTCTGCTTGGTCGTGAGAACTGGACAACGTGGAAATTTGTGGTACAAACGTTCCTGGAACAGGAAGATTGGTGGGAAGCCAACGCCGAATGCCGACGGGACCGATCCGGTGGTGGACGCTGTGAAGGACCGAAGCGAAAATTATCCTTTCGCTCGATCCGGCAAACTACGTGCATGTGAGGGAAGTGAAGTCCGCACGGGAGGCGTGGTCGAAGTCAGAAGCAGCTTTTAAGGACTCTGGATTGACCTGGATAGTCGGCCTGTTGAGAAAACTCATAATAACCTCCTTGACAGCCAACAGCTCCATGGAGCCGTTTGTTAACGCCGAAGTGGGGCTGCCGAAAATGTTTTGGGCTGAAGCAACAGCAACGGCCGTGTACCTCCTAAATCGGTCGCAAAGGACATTCGGCGACACCGAAGGAAGTTGGAGCGACAGGAAGCCAAACGTGGCATACGTACGAGTTTTTGGTTCGAAGGTAAGGGCACACGTACCGAAGTCGAAGCGCAAAAAGTAAGAGTGTATTCTCATTGGATTCGACTAGGATACAAAAACACATCATTTGTGGGACCCGGACCCGAAATCTAAAAAGATCATGAGGAGCTTAGAAACTACCTTCCTTAACGAAGCAGGAGAAAACCGCCAACAGAATGCGGTTTGTAGAACCAGAACTAAAAACTGTAAAGCTGGATATGGGTCATCCATTTCCGGTACCAGAGGTGTCCGAACCGAAAGCAACCGAAGCAAGGCAAGTCGAAGATGACCAGGAGCCTGCGGAAGAACATCAGTCAAGCTCTGAAGATGAAGATTTGCTCGACCCAATCAGTGACGTGACAAACTCAGCGATCATCTTCAAATCCGCCCTTGTCACAGGCGTTGAAGCGCAGCAGACGGGAGCGCTACTTACCAAGCAAGATAAGACATTTTTTTTTCTTTGCGAGTTGAGGACTTTCTTCTGATCAATATCTAGGCCATCTATCCAGAAAGTGTAATCGACCTGCCTGGGCCCGCAGCTCGGCTTACAACTGATGACCCGAAATAGGGACTAGCAGCGAGACATCAACCAGCAATCGGTGGTGATGGTGATCCAAGTACCCTGTCCGAAGCATTGAAGACTTAAAGCGATACTATGTAAGTAAGCGATGGACGACAACTACCGGTTGCATATGGAGAACAACACTTGGGAGTTGGTAGAACTGCCAGCAGGTCGAAAAGCCATTGGCAGCGAATAGATCTTGAAATCGAAGGAGGACGAAAATGGAAACATTGTGCGGCACAAGACAAGACTGGTTGCTCAAGGCTTCAACCAGAAGTACGGCGTAGACTTCGACGAGGTCTTTGCTACAGTCGTCAAGGAGGTGACCCTCAGGATGTTACTCACGGTAGCCAGTCGTCGCGGAATGTTCGTGAAGCACATGGACCTTAAAACCGCATACCTGCATGGGAAGTTGGATGAAACAATCTAGCTGCGGCAACCGGAGGGATACGCCATGTGGAGGAACAAACAACGTGTACATGCTCAATAGAAGTATATACGGGTTCAAGCAATCCGTACGAGCGTTGAACCACAGCATCAATGCAGCGCTACGAAAAATGGGTTTGGCTCCATCATCAGTAGACCCATTCATGTACGTGCGAAAGAAGGGCAACACGTTCACCAACATACTGCTCCATGTGGGCAACATGCTAGTCGTTAGGACAGAAGAGGAGTTCAAGGCTATACACCAAGCGCTACAACAGCACTTCAATGTGACGGGATTAGAAGACGTGAAGCACAGCCTACGAATCGAGATCGAGAGGAATGGTAACGAATTCCAGCTGGATCAAGAGCAGTACATCCTGAAACTCGCGGAACGGTTCGGTCTGGACGGTAAGTCATCGAAGATACCTTTGGATCCTGGTTACCTGAAACAGGAGGAGAAGGAGAAGGAACTACGTTTGAAAAAGACGCGGACACCGTCTTCAGCCAGAGGCTGTACAGACTGAATGAAACTTAACACTAGACAACGGACACACGAAGCATGCACCAGTGGATACGGAGAAGAAACATTTCTCGCGAAAAGTTTCATCGCCCGGAGCGGGAATCGAACCCTCACCCCTTAGGGTGCGATTAGGAGCTTGGTGACTCTAACCGCACGGCCACGAGGCTCCACAAACAACACTCAATATCTGAGTCTCATCGGCAAACTGCTGTACGTATCGATTAACAATTGGCCGGAGCAGTTTTTCATAATTTCGGCGCCTAGTATATGGAACATCGGGCTTGGCTCAAGATGCGGGTTGGGCCGGCAACTATCGGGACAGGAAGTCTAAGTCCGGTTACCTGATACGGTTTGCAGTTAGCATCATTGGGATCACGCAAACATAAATACCTGTCAGACGCTGCCGTCAACGGAAGCGGAGCTCGTGGCCTCAATCAAAGCATGCCAAGAATTGAGTTAGTTCAAGACGCTGATCGTCGATCCAGTCCAGGTGAAAACATGTCGTTGCCAATAACCACATTCGAACTGTATTCGGCTGGAAGACGATAAAATTGAGAAGCGGTCAAAGCACATCACTGCCAAATATTTCTACATCCGTGATCTTCAAGAGCAGCATCAAATCGTTCTGAAGTATTGTCCCACTGACTTCATGTTGACTGACAGGTTCTGGCAACGCTGGCAATGCCACCTGCTGTGGTTTTATCGTGTCGGGAATTAATGCGAAGAAAAGTGAGTGAATTATAAAAGAATTATTAGTTTGGCCGCCGGAGGAGTGTAAAGTGTTACGAAAATTGTAATTGAAAGGTTTAGGATCGGAGATGAGAGCCCTCGGAGGGCGTATAATTACGATTTTATTCTGAAAATCAGCGGCCATTACAGCGGATCAGCGGCGAAAATTTTCTTGTCAGTGGTAGTAGTGTCAACTCGGTTGGGCAACGGTGGAGTGTATACTACTCATACACAACAGTAGCTGGGAGTGTGAGAGAGTGAACAAGTGCGGTGTATTTACGAATCATGTTGGGAAAGTGAGCGCTGGGTTGTGAATTTCGAAAAAAAAAAGAAGTTTTTGGAAAGTCCGAAAAGTGCACCGTTATCGAGTGAAGAGCAGTCGGGGAAGCAGTGGGCTTTATGGATATGCTGTCGAAACAGGAGCGACGGCATTTCCATACCATAATTCTGCCCCACAACTGATGGCTTGGTTGATGGAGTGGGAGGGTGGAGCGCTGTTGGATCGGTAAGAGAAAGCGACGCCGGTAGAAGGTAAGAGTGCAGTGAGCCGGAGTGAGACGCTAGAATCACACTCCGTGGGTTTGGTGACAGAGGGTTAGCACCAGCCATGACGATTCATTCGCACAAACAAGCGACAACTCCATTCGTGAAATGGTAAGTACGACACTACAAGGGGATTGAAATTTCGGAACCGAGAAGCGTGAGTATGTTTGGTTGGAGCGAGGTAGGAGGCGTATGTGGGTATAATGGGAGTGGACGTCGATTACTCTCAAAACAATGCGGGGTGCACGAAAGTCTTCTGGCAGCATTTCTCTTGCTCTCAGTTTTCTGCTATCCGTTGCAGCGCTTAGTTAGGTTGATGAATCGCGCAGCTACAACTAGATCATGCGATGTACGGAAGGGGGGCTGGTGGGAGAGAGGCTCGAGGGAACGGATAAAGAATGCGTGAGTAATAGTGATGCAGTGTATATTTTTCACTTAGGGGGAAGGTGGAGTATGGTTGTGCGGGGGCACTTCGGGATACCACCACTGGTGTTTATCGAAGACGTTTTGCTAGGTCGTAATATCTTTTTCTCTCAATACAGGGGGAGAGCAGACAAGTTGAAATTGAACTTTTATAGTGGGGGATAATCGCTAATTAAGCAAGGATTTAATGGGGAAGAGGAGGTGGAAAAGTCAAGTCGGATGAAGATATGTGTAAGATCAAGCGTGGAGAATAGAAGAACTAATACAATTTAGTAACAGCTTGTTAGTACCAATACAAGCAGGGCGTCGGATGCTCTGAGAGACACTCATGGGGTCTTTGCGAGATGCTAAGTTACGGGCAATGCAACTTTGCTAGATACATGATTGGCGCACTGACAGTGCTGCCAATCACTGAGATTTGGAAATATTTAAAATAAACTAATTTAAAATTACGAAAACTTTGGCAATCGGATACAAACCCAAATGATGTCCTGAAAATGAAAATGAAATGATAAGGAGAATTTGCTTCACGGTAAACAACAGAAATAATGAGGACACCACGTAAGTTAGACTTAGTTGTTATACGAAGACCTCTCTTGGTAAGTCCAGATGCAGATGTGGTATAATCGGCAACCCTGTTTTATTATTAAAAAAAAAAGTAAAAAAAGCGCGAATCTGGAAATAACGCGCAAAAATCAGGGCGTAAGACTCTCATAACCTGTCGATCGTCTGTCAAGAACGGCTGTCAAAAGTGGTGTTCCGATAAAAAGGTGATAAAACGAGTGAAAAGTGGCAAAACCTAGCTCAAAAAAGGGCAACAAATAGTGAAGTGAGTGAAACTGTCTACTGGAAAAATGGAGCTTCAAGACGTGAGGATAAAAACAGTGGAAGTACCAGGTGATGGTAACTGCCTGTTCTACGCGGTGGCTCAGCAGTTGTCAGGGAGGAAGTGTTTCGATTCGCAATTCTTCAACGAAGCCATGAGTCTGCGAAGAAGAACGGTGGATTACCTGATGTCGCACAAGACAGAGATGAGGGACGTAATACTCGCCGAGATCATCACCTCGTCAAATGGAACCACGTCCAATCTCTCAGACAGACAACTGGACGAGAAAATCGATCAACATCTACGAAACCTGGCAAAATGCGGAACATGGGCTGGCGGAGAAGCACTAATGGCTATAAAAGAGATTGTTGGTGCAAACATCAGGATTTACAACCCACACTACCAACCGTTGGAATTGATTCACGGTAATGGGAGGTGTAAAACCATTGAAATATATTTCAACGGAATCAATCACTACGATAGCGTAGAATTAGGACCAGGAGGAGGACAGACGGTACAGGGAAATGAAGATAGGGGAAAAGTGAGACAGGGAAGCGCAGACCTAGGAGTAGAATCGGGAAGCAAGGCACAGCTGAAGGACGAACTGAAACGTAGTGAACAAGGAAGAGTAGAGATGGAAATAGTGGGTGGTGATAGAGCGCAAATGAGTAAAGTAAGGAAAAATGGAAGCGGAGATCTAATATTGGAGATGAGAAATAAGGAACAGTTGAGTGTAGAGAGAGACAATATTGAGCAAGGAAGCGGGGAACTAGAAGTAGTGAGAGGAATTAAACAACAAATGAACGGAGAGATGAGGAAGGTTGTGCAAAGAGGAGTAGCCCTGGGATTAGAGAAGGGAAAACGAGAACAGCTGCTCGCGGAGAACAATAATACTGAACAGGGAACCATGGAGCTAGAAGAAGTTAGAGAAAAACAGACGCAATTGAACGAAGAGAGAAGCACTGTTGAACAAGGAAGCAGGGAACTAGGAATAAGGGGAGAAAAGGAGACACAACTTGGCGAGGAAAGAGAAAATGTCACACAAGGGTTAGTAGAAGTAGAAGTAGGGAAAGGAAGTGCTAAAAGAGGAATCATGGGATTACGAATAATAGAAGAAAGGAAGGCTCGAAAGAACGAAGAGCGGGAAGAGTCTGAGAAAGAAAGCGAAGAGTGCAGGAAAGGAAGGAGAAACAAGGAACATGTTAATGAAAAGAGCAAAAATATCGAACAAGGAAGCGAAGAGCAACTAGTGACCAAAGAAAAGGAGGTACAATGGACCAGACATAGGGAAAATGTTGAGCAAGAAAGACATAAAGCAATGGTGTCAATGCACAATAATACGAACAAGGAAGTAAACAAGAAACAACCTGGTAATATTCATGCAAATCAAGAGGTAGTTGAACGAAATCAAGAAAAGGAGAATCGCTTAAAAATGATAGACAGGGGAACAAACAAGGAACAACAAGCTAAAGACAGGAGGGATGTGGTACAGGCGAATGAGGTGAAGGGATATGGTGAGATAAGAAACATTGAGAAGCAAGCAGATAATACCCTAATAAACATACTAGATCAGGAATGCATAGAAACAGAGGAGTTAACATACAGAGAAGTGGAACCAGAATTTGAAAAAATGCAAATCATAGAAAATAAAGCAAGCAATATCATCAATAAGACAAAATGGGTGAGTGCAGGAAAGCTTCGACTGAAAATAAAAGTAATAGTAGAGGGTGAAGAAAGCTATTTGTGGTCGGTTAGTCATCAATTAAGCGGGATATCTCCAGAGCTAGAAATTTTCAAGGAATTACCGAAAGCGTTACTAGAAGATATTTGGAAATATGCAGAGAAAGCAGTTAGAGAAAGTTTAAAAAAACCAGGGAAAGCACTATGGCAATTTATAGCAGATTTTTGGAAGAAAGAGGTAATAGTTTTTAACGAAGAAAAGAGCGTGGACAAATACAAACCAACAGGAACAGGAGAAAACATTGTAATAGGGAAAATACAACTGTTTTGCAGCATAAGAAGGAATAAGCAACAGATAGATAGCGTGGAAATTGTTACATCAAAAGGGAAAATTAAAGAACGAATCAAAAATTGTGAAAATCTTCAGAAAACTCCAAAGCAGGATAATTTTAAGGAAGGAGAAGGACGAAGTTATAAGGAGGAAATATATATTGGATCATTAAATGTAAGAGGATGTTGTCAAAATAGGAAGAGAACAGAAATTGATGAAGAACTCCATCTAGCTAATATAGACATAGCAGTACTGCAAGAAGCGAATGTCCAAGGAAGTAGAGCTAGTACACAGCACTATGATTGGATTATGTCAGATAGGGGGAACACAAATAACATGCGAGGTTTAGCAATTCTAACAAGGAAAGACGGTAAAGTTGGAATAAGAGAAGTAAGAGATATTGATAAGAATATTATGTCAGCTATTATGGAACACAAAGAACAAGCTGAAGACTGGTTAATAGTAAATGTACACGCACCAAACACAAATGCAAGTTCATTTTATGCGCAGTTAGGATCAGTTGTAAATGGACATCCTAGGAAGAACAGAACCATTATTTTGGGTGACTTCAATTCACAAATAGGTAAAGAGGATTCAGATGAAGAAGACATTTTAAGATTAGGAAAACACATAGGACACACATACACTAATGAAAATGGGGAATACATGAAAAACTTTTTGAGGATACACAAAATGAACGTTATTTCAATGAGATTTGATGAGTCACTACTAGTCACATGGTCTAACGGGAATAGAGAATCTCAAATTGATCATGTAGTCATAGCCCAAGAATCAGTGATAAAGACAAAATTTGTTAGAGCAGCCTGGACAGCAATTCAGAATGATCACAAACTAATTAAAATAGGAATATATACAGAACAAAAACAAGAAGTTAAGAAACAGAAGCTGGCAAAAATAATATTAGAACCAAACGCCCTACAGTACGAGGAAAGAAACAAAACGTACGCAGAAGAGCTAAGAAAACACAAGACAATAGAAATATCCAATTTAGATACCACTGAAGCATATGCAAAATTCACAAAAAAAGTTACTACAAGTGCGAGGAAAGTACTACAGGAAACAAAAACGCCATTAACACCGAATAGGAAAAGAGCTTTGACGAATCTTATGAATGCTAGGAAACAGATGAGATTAGCTAAAGAAAGAGGAATAGGAACAGAATGGTACCGACAAAATATAAATATAAGAAGACAAGAATATGCAATCAAAGTAAAAGAGCACAATGAAAAAGAAGTTTTCAAATTTTATAACGAACTACAGGACTATGAGATAGGGGAAAGAATAAAAAGATCATATAGATTCTTAAAAAAATTTATGAAGAGCAAAACGCCGAAGAAGCCAAATATTCCGATAAGAAAATGGGTTGAAGAACTGAAATTATCCGAAGGAGTTCCAACTGATATCGAAATTGATAAAGAAAGCATAACAGAAGGGCCAAGTAGAGATGAAATAAAAGATATAATAAAAGGACTAGCAAATGGAAAAGCAGCAGGTCAGGATGGAATAAGAAACGAGTTCATCAAGTATGCAAATGAAGAAACATTAGAGGAATTATATAGAATAATCCGGAAGGTCTGGGAAACCAATAATATTCCTGAACAATGGAAGCAATCGATCCAAATACCAATACCAAAGTGTAGAAACCCAAAAGAGACAAATGATTATAGGAGAATAAGTTTATGTAACTTAGGATATAAAGTATACGCTAAATGGCTTTTACAGAGACTTAGGGCATATGCGGGAGATCCAGGCTATCACCAAGCAGCATTCACTAAAGATAGATCAACAGACGACCAAATATTTTACGCTAGGAGATGCCTAGAGGAGAGGTGGAACGGTGGCAAAACTTCAATAGTAGCATCAATAGACTTAAGAAAAGCATTCGACAATGTAAATTTAACATCAGTTCCTAAGGTTCTTAAAAAATTATCAGTTCCAAGTCATGTTATTAATAGAATAATGCAAGCACTTAATGCAGAAAAAACGTGTATATTATGGGAAGGAGTTCGTACAGAGGAAAAGATAAAAACAAAGGGGATTAAACAAGGATGTCCATTGTCACCATATATATTCACATTAGTCATGCAAGATGTATTGAGGGAAGTAAAGCGAAAGTATCCAAGAGTAAATCTATTAGAGCCGGATAATAATAAATTACCAGTAATCTTAGTATTTGCAGATGACATTCTAATAATAGCAGAAACGTTAGCAGAGATAGAAGATATTGTAAGAATATTGAAAATAGAATTGGATAGAATAGGATTGGAAATAAATAATAATAAAAGCCAAATCATGATCAGAGAACCAATGTCAGATAGGAATATCCCAAAAGTTGTTAAATTAAACGGAGAAGAATATGACGTCGTAGATCATATGAAATACTTGGGTGCATATTTATCTGATACGTTGAATAGACCACAGACAACAAGAAATAGGTGTAAATTAGCAATAGAGAGTAGCAAAACAATGATAGAGTTTTTGAGACGATACAAGCCGACATGGAGCCTAGCAAAATTAATGTATAAGACAGTTATCTCTCCAGCAATCACTTACGGTATGAAAACAGCTACATTAGTAAAACGAAATAGGAAATCAGTAACCAGGCACGAAATGCAAATATTGAAGGAAATGGTCAAGTATTGCAGGGACAAACCAAAAGGAAGATTAACGGTATCAAAACTATTAAATGGAAAAACAGCAGTTAAAAAGATAAGTGTAATGAGGATAAGTTATTGGGGTCACATACAGAGAAGGCCAGATGGGCACCCATTAAAAGTAGCAGAAAAAATGAATTTCAAAAAGAAAAAGATAGGAAGACCAGCTAAAACATGGAAGAATGCAGTTAGGGAAGACAAAGATAGACTACCAAATGTTACAGAAGAAGATTGGAATAAAATTGTGAAAGATAAACTGAAGCTAAAAAAACAAGCGGAGGAGATATATAGAACACCAGGAAGCGAGGAAGAATCAGAATCAGGCGTAGAAGATTAATAAGATTTGGAAAAATTTGGTGGAATGCGGAAATGTCGAAGGAGTACGGGATTGGGGTGGTGGGTTGGGTTTTTGTATGGGGGGATAGGGAATTCTCCTTTGATATGATACGGGAGGAGGAGGTTGTTGGGGTATAGAGGGGAAGGGTTTTGAGGTGCGAGAGGGAGAGAGGGGGGTTGAAGTGTGGGGGGGGGGGGAGGAGGCTGGAGGAGATGCGGGTGACGAGGGTGTTGTTACTTGAGGTATGGGTTGGGACTGTTTGAGCGGAACCTTGGACCAAGGGGTTGAAGACGAGGCAAGAAATGGATAATATAACAGCACGGTGTCCAAGAGAAACGCTCGGGCACCATTAACTGGAAACGGGGAAAAGGGAGGATGAGGTAAGGTAATATTTTATTATAGTGTATAAACCAAAAAAAAAAAAAAAACAATAGAATGACTCACATACACTATGACAAATCCACATCAAATTTTCCTTTTCATGTTTATCTCAGGTTCCTATCCATTGGCAGCGTCGTGCTGTAATTGCCCAACAAGCACAACGCGCAATATGTGCAACACCGTCTGATACGGCACGCCTACTCCAAAAGCATCAAAGGACAGGAGACAGGATACTTTTGAACCCGATTTGACAACCATACTCCGGCCCCAAGTTAACCCAACAGGAATTAGTGATTCACGACATACACAATGCAGGATAGGTGTATACGCCGAAAACAAAATAAAAATGTGTATTACATTCTAGAAAAATAAATGTAATTTAACCAAAAGAACTAAACATATCCTTATACACATATTAACCGTAATTAAATGAAAAACTCCAAAAAATAATGTATTTTATTTTATATACATTAAGTGTTTTGTCCTGTTATTATAATAACTAGAAATCAACAGTATATCTACTCACAGGATGTCCCTCTTTCTCTCTTTCTCTCTTTCTTTCTTTCTCTCTACTCTAAACTTATAGGCAATTACGAAACAATGGAGACAGAAAATGAAAAGAACAAAGCAGAAACAAACGAAATGATAGGAAAAATGGACAAACGGAAGGATGACAGAATACCGGCTATGGGTTACGCGAAAAAATGGTGAGATCGAAGCAATTACTACTACAAACAAATAAATAAACGCAATGAACTAAATACGCGCCAGGTTTAAAGGATATGGCTTTAAACCAGGAAGTATGTGTGTATTACGATTATCCAATTGATAACAGTAATACAGACATGCGGGGCTTATTGTAAGTGAAAGTGGCTTCTGAATGGACGTGTCTCACCAGCCATTCTGAAATGGGTCACTGGAACTGCAATAGAGCTATCATCCTCTAACTCCCGGACTTAAGCTGTTTGCAAATAGCAACAAATCGGCATTGCAGACAACTTACTTCCATAATACCACTGCCGGACAGTGGGGGTTAGAAGGAATACACACACACACACACACTGACTTCATGTTGACTGACACACTGACCACTGCAGCGCCTACGAAGTTCTTAAGAGAGGAAATAGGATTACCAAACTCCATTATCGAGGAGGGAGGAGTCTTGGAGTTAGACGACAAGTTATTAGTCTTAGTAAGCCATGGAATATGTATGAATAGACGACAGAAAATAAGTTTGTCATTCTTGTTCCAACTGCCAATTGAAGTTGTTTGGTCTCCGGCTCTCACCATATTCTATCAAAAGGATTACCTTCAAAGTAATCTACACACAATCTATCACCTTACGACTCACATTCAAGCACCAATGGGTGAACCCTCCATCAAAAATAATCACATTAAACAGTGCAAATATCCCCTGTCCATGGATAGCATCATCGCCCAAAGAAAACTCACAGATCCCACATCCTAACCCGCTAATTCCCTTCTCGTGGTGTTCGCGAAGATGCAGAGTGTTCTCGGTCTCTAGTAGCAACAACATCACACTCTTGCATTCCTTTACCTTCATAAGTGACTGTAGAGACTTGGCCGGCGCTGTTGTTGATCAAACGCGTTGGAAATAAGTGGAGTGTCCAATGGGATCTCAGTGCAAATTCGACCCATTACTGCCTTTTGAAATCTCTCCTGGAATCTTGAATGTTTTTTGCAAGGTAAGTATAAGGTAAAACGGCTGCTAGTCTCTGCTGGTTTGCCCTTGATTTTTTTTTTTCAAATGACAATACCTAGCAATCCCATCGACAGCGATAGAGCGCTGTGTACACAAACTCGCCAGTTGCCAACTGTCCCTACTCCTCTACACACCTCTCCCGTCATTCACTACTGATAGCTGAGATGCTTGTACCTTCCTTAAACATATGTATTATGTACCTTGCTTTTTGTTTCAGTGCAGTGTTCTTAATTCTGCTTTTTTTCAGAAATTCTTCTGGGCCATCTTGTGAAGAATAAGCATTAAGTTAAAATTTACAAAAAAAAAATCTGGGCCACTCAAGATCTAAAAAGACTCTAAACTCGAAATCTGTGGTCAATTTCTTTTAGGAAAATCGAAATAAATCAATTCTATAAAACATTCATTCAAAAATTTTCTCAAGAGCTTTCTTCCGTTTCTATCAGTTATTAATTCAAATATTTCACTAGCTATTCCTATGAAATTTCTTTCATGGTTTACTTTTTTCAGAATCCTTCAGAAATTCTTTAAGAGAAACGTTCATTCAGAAATTCATCGAAGGATTCATTAGGAAAACCATCCTAGAAAATTCCCCAGCTTCTTCTATTCCTGCATCGATTCCTTCAGAAACTCTTCCAAAGAATTTTTAAAATATTCTGCTAGGAATGCATTTGGAGGTTTCTCTGAGAATTTATTCAGTAATTTCTCCAGGGATTTCTTTGACAGATTCCCCTTTTAGATTTTTCCTCAGAAATTCTCCATAGGTTCCAAAGATTTTTTCAGAGATCCTTACGATTCCCCCAGAAATGTTACCTTTAAAATTCTTCCACAGACTCCTTCAGAAATTCTTCCAAAGTTTCCCTAAGAAATTCTTCCTGGGATTTCTGAAGAAACTACTCTAGGGCTTTTTTCAGATACTCCTGCAAAAAATTCTCCAGGGAAATTCTTCAGGAATTCTTTGAAGTAGGCTCCTTCTAAAACTCTGTGAGGCATTAATTCGTAATTTTTCCTTGGGATTCTTGAATTTCTTCAAGAAACCCATCATGTTTTTCTACAGAGATTCCTCCAGAAATTCTTTCACAAAATCTTTCAGTGCTTCCTCCAGCAAGTTTTTGTACAGGTATTTCTTCAAGAAGCCTACCAGAGGCTTGGACCACTCCCGCAGGAATATGTTAAGGATTTTTTTTTTCAGGGATTCATCAAGAAAATCATACAGGAATTTGATTTCAGTGGTTCAGGTGAGAATATACTTCCAAAGATTCCTGCAGAAGTTCAAGTTTCTTCAGAATTTTCCTCAGATATTCCTCCATGCATTTCTTCACAAATTTCTCTGGCATCTACTCTAAAGGCAGTTCTAAAAAGTACTTCATGGAGGAATTTATTCAAAAATAATGCATAGAAATTTGTACAGAAATTCTTTTATAAATATTTCAAGAGTTTTGGAGGCATTTTTACAGAAGCTTGTCTCGGTGTTTCTCCCAGTATTTCTACAGGAACTCCTTTAAAAGTATGTCCACAGATTGCTTCGGGATTGCTTTCAGAAAATACTCCAAAAATATTATAAAAAGATTTCTCTAGGATTTTTTCTAAACATTCCTCAACTTTTTCCTCAAAGTCAAACCTGACTTTCCTCAAACTTTTCTAGAAATACAACCCAAATTTACCCTCTAAGACTTAAAGGCTCCAAAATTTTCTTCAGAAATTCCTCCAAGGACTCTTTCACAAATTCCCTTGAGATTTCTTCACATATTCATCTTGGAGATTCATTGAAGAGTATTTCCTGAGATTTCCACTGAAGATTTTGTTTGAAGTTTCTACAGGGGTAGACGTTGAGACGTGAAATATTTTGGGAAAAGTACGGTTCAATGAGAAATTGAAAGATACGCTTGTGAGATAAATACCATTTTTCATGGGATTCGAACCCCCGACTCCGTATCGCTAGTCCAGCGCTTTAACCAACTAAGCCATAAAACAGGTTACGATTCTTCGGAATAGAATCTAAAGTTCGATTTTCTGGAAGTCTGTTTCAAACATACTGGCCAACTGGAATAACCGGATAAGGGCAATCAATTCATTGCTCTACAGAAGTTCTTTCAGAAATTCCTCCCCACGTTCCTTCTGAAATCCCTTTAGGGATATAGCATAAAAAAGTCACTACACCGTCTTCAACCAAGGCTTGTGCACACTGAACGAGAAATTCTTAAATGGCTTTTCAAAGTTTTGTGGACTTCTTCAGGAATTTCAGCAAGGGATTGCTTCAAAAGTTTTTCCATTGAGTTTTCAGAAATTCCCCATAACATTTCTTCAAAAAGACTTCTTTGGAAATTCTTCCAAGGATTCCTACAGAATTCCTTGAGAAATTTCTTCACGATCGAGCGAGGGATTTTTTCAGAAGTTCTTTCAGAAGTTGTATAAAATAACTGGCCGAATGCTTGAAAGAATCCCTGAAGAAAGTTCTAAAGAAATATTTGGAGGATTGTCTATAGGAATCACATTAAAACACTTGGTGATACCTTTGGAGATTCCTAGAAGAAATTAAAAAATGGAGGGATTCCAGGAAAAAATTCCGGAGCATATTTCCGTAGTTATCTGTGGAGGAATTCCTGAATAAATGCCTGGAAGAATACTTGAAACTCTTTAAGATACCTCCTCAATTCCTAGAACAAAATCAACGCTTTGAAAGTAATTTCAAGGAAAAATTGCTTGAAAATTTTCTGGACAAATTCCTGCAGAAATTCGCGAAGAAATTTCTGAAGGAATCACTTAAAAAAAGTCTGCAGAAATTGTAGACAAAGGTACTGATGGAACTCTTGCAAAATCCCTTAATGAATTTATAAGGGATCCCACCTAGCACGCTAACCTACCCCAGTGCACCTTACCCCTCAATTGATAAGTTTGCAAAACTGCCAACCGGTAGCATAAAGTCAACTGCACTGTACACTGGGTTAGATACATACACACCACCAATCACACATACAACGCAGCATCCATCCATCCAGCAGCCGAGGCAATTTGTGGTCGCCCAGGTTTCCGAACGTGTCCAACAACTACTCCTTGATAGATGAGCTGATAGATGGATGGCACGGCAGCAGCATCAGCCTCCTCAACAGCCACACAGCCTACCCAGGCAGATATGTGGAAATAGAGAGTGTATTTTGCATACCTTCCTCAGACCTCTCCGCAAACAACAGCGCAAAACAGTAGGCGGGCTGCCGCGCTGGCTGGAGGAGGAAGAGCTATTTTTTCCTGCATCTAGTACTCTAAAATTAGAAAACAGCCTCGATTGCCTCCTTGTCTCTTGGTGGATTGCTTGGATGCTTGGCACAGTGGAGTCGCGGCTTTGGCAATGGCCGTGGCCGTGGCCATGGCCGCGCGTCGTCGTCGTCGTCGTGTCGTGAGTGTGTCTGTGACTGTTTGCGGTGGGCAATTACCCGGTGTGGTGTCCCCTTCCCCGGATGTTCCCCGGTTTTCTATTCCAGATTCCAGAAGCAAACAAGCTTTATAGCATGAGGTACTTGATGGGGGAAAAAATAGAAAACGCTCTCGCACAAATGGCCAGGCCATACGTCGTCGTCGTCCGAGTCGAGTGGTGGAATGTGTGTTTCTCGCATTATGATCTGCCTGTTTCCTACTAGGTAGATACATAAACGGTTGCGGTTGGGCCACACGATTAGAAAACACACAGAAATAGCCTCCTTGGACTTGGATCGATCGACAGCAGCGCATCCTCGCGTCGCGGTGTGTCAAGTGAGCGAGCGGTAGCGATGCATTCTGATGACCTGAAACTCTTCTAACGAACCGAACCAAGCGGATCACAACAAGCGCTGCTAATTAGTTCCTTTGGATTGCCGATGAGGGAGCCCTCTTCCCTGCACCTGCACCAGTCAGTGGTGGGAGCGGGGGCGGTTGATGACAATGATTATGATGAGATTATGTCGAGCTATTTGAAGCCAATCGAACGGTCGGTCGGTCGTGGCCTACTGCAGCATCAGTTCGTCCGCGTTCCGTGTCTGTCATTTGCCGTGACGATTTGCTGTGACGATGTCGGTCGTTTATGAAAATAACGGACAGCAAGTGATACACCCCTTCAGGGCTGATGACCCGGATAGGGGTGTGCGAAACGTTTATTTGCTGTTTTAAAGTGTTTATTTATTTTATAGTGTAGGAATGCCGTTTCTAACAGTCAGTTAGATTACGCAGTTGTTCATAGTGTAACAATCAGGCTATACCTATGAGTACTTTCCTACAAGAAAGAGTTAGTAGAAATCGAAAATCAGTTACCAATGTCAATAACAGTTTGGACATTAAATGTGATTTAGTGTCTTTAACGAAAACAACAATATACCTCCAACACTTTAAACCAATGAAAAGAGAGGGGTCAAATAAGGTAATTTGGGATGAAAGTTAAAGCCTGTATCCGCAATAATCGGGACACAGAGGTACGTCAGTAGCTCTGTAATGAATCGGTCAAATTGGCCAAATAATTGACTGAGAACTCTTTGGTGTATGTTTATTATTTGTGCCAAATTTCATAAAAATCGATGCATTACTTTTAACTGTAGATGAAAAACAAACAGACGTGGTTTTAAGCATTTTGTACAATCATGACCAATTTTCATTCGCATAGTAGATGGTTCTTTTACGCTACAGTTCAAATTTCTGTGATGATAATTATGAAATTTCGTTAGCAGTTATGATACTTATAGAGACACTTTCTTGCAAAATTTCATCAACTTTGACCAATTGGTTTGAAAGCTACTGGTGTTGATAGGGGTGAGTGTTAGTGAAAATTTTTCGTGTTTTTCATGTGCGATTTTCGCCAATTCATAACTTTTGAATTTCCCTGACAATTTTCATGAAATTTTCATAGGGAGCATCCATTAAGTTCGTCACGCTAAAATTGGGAATTTTCAACCCCCCCTCCCCCCTTCGTACGGGGTTTTCCTATACTTAATACATTGCTTGTCACACTTTCATAAACCCCCCCTCCCCCCTAGAACCGTGACGTACTTAATGGATGCCCCCATAGAAGCTAGTTTATTATGTGTATATTATGCCTGCAAAATTTGATGATTATTGGTATAGTACTTTCAATAGTACAATCGAAACAATAAAGGGTGCTGACTAATTGCTGTCTGAGAGGCTAAAATCACGTTTTGTCCCAAAATATGTTTCGACTATAAAATTGTTGATAGCGCATCGATTTTTTTGAAATTTTGCCCATGCAACAAATGTAGATTGAGAGGTTTGTGTTCAAATTTCAGCCATTTACTTTGCCAAATTCAAAAGTTACAGCGCTGACAAGCAAAACTAGGGGCTGTACAAAATTCAATTGCGCACATTCTACTCTTTCATTGCTACAACAAAAAGTACTGCATCGATTCACATGAAATTTTGTAGGTGAAATGAACACATCTTATGATGTTATTAGACAAAATTTGAGCAATTTTAATGTATCTATTGCAGAGTTACAGCTGTGTTTCTGTGTCCCGAATATTGCGGATACAGGCTTTATGGGTTTTTTATGATGAATTTCAAATAACTCAACGTACATATTCAGCTCAGGTGAGATTTGAACTCACGACCCTACACAGCTAATCGCGTTCGGTAATTTTTACCGAAATCTCAACCGCTGAGCGTTTAGTAATGGATTTTTACCGAAATTCTGTAAAAAATTACAAAATGTCGGTAAAATGTTATCGTTTATCTGTCAAACTCTAACGAAGTTCGGTAGAAGCTGCAAGCTTTACCGAATTTTTCCTGTAAAACAAACTTAACTATTAAAATTTCGGTAAAGCATTACCGAAGTCGGTGAATTTTTCTTAGTGTGTAAGCTACCGAGCCAACTAATGACCCGGCAACTTACGATACGATAGGCAAACAGTTTCAAACAATAAACAAATCGCTTTCGCCTTTCGTACATATGTACAACAGAGATGGTTATATTTGCGGTTTGGGGGAAGATGATATAGATCGATGAGATTTGAATTACCTTATGACAACTAAGTTGCCGGGTCATTAATTGTCTCGGTAGCTTAGTTGGTAAAGCACTTATCTAGCGAATAAGGGTCGTGAGTTTAAATCTCACCTGAGCTGTGGATTTTTTCCCAAATTAACCAATAATTTATCCATCTGTACATATGTACGTTGAGTTATTTGAAATTCATCTTAGGAGCGTTAAACTGTTTGCTATGATGACAAATATTTGGCCAAACAAGCCCAACAAATGACCAACGCAACGTGAATCATGGCAACTTTGGATAAATGTCCGACTACAATGACAAATATATTTGTCCGTCTAATGGAGTCTCAATGAACATTTATTGATTACTAAATCCATGGCTTACTTAGTGATCTAAATGGGTACTTCTGTTCTGAGCATTGGCATCGCTTCACTCGTTCCAGCTTTGCTCATGCCAATGATTTCGTCATAGGATGTCCACGATCATCGAATCTGTTGGGCAATGCCGAACTTCCATGACGTTGGTTTACGAAGCTGAACCGAGTATCAATGTGTCTCGTTCGTCGAGTTCATCCTATAAAAGATGAAGGCATGGTAATGTAGCTTTGGTTGTCCTCATGCAGCACCGCGTTTTTGATGACTTCCTTGCCGACGTCGTGCATCAGCTTCATCAACCAGAGAAGTTCCTTACTCGCCTCGGATAGTGACACGTACTCCGCTTCCAAGCTGACGCACAGCTGTTTCCATTCTGCCCAGTGGATGGCACCGTCTCCGAGTTCGAGTACAAACTCAGTGTTGGACTTACGGTCAACCTTGTCACTGACCCAGTCTGCTTCGATGAAATCTTCGAGCTCACCGGTTCCACCGACCTCTAGCTTCAAATCCGCCGTTGACGTACGTTACCGTAGGGTTCTTTTCGCTTCCATCCAGTCCGCTTCAGAGGGTCGACTGACCTTGCGCCCTAGGATGAACGCCGCAATAGCAATGTCGAGTCTGATGCAGTCTAGTAAACATTCGACACTTTTCACTACCTTCATTTCGGTGCCGCAGTCGGGAGTCAGCATGCTTTGTTACATTCATGCGCTACCGTTACCTCTTACACACAGCACGAGCGGTAGAACGAAGATCAATAAACATAAACAAGGGTCAAATCAATGTCGTCTGACACGATGACATTTATCTAATTCTAGCTTTTCGCATGGATTTCAGCCAATTCCGATTATGAATGTTAATATTAGTTTATTCTTGCTTGTTGAGTTGAATACGACACACATATGACCAACACATCTCTCATTGTGGAAGAAGACAGGAATAACAAAAGCCGAATCATCTACCGAAGCCGCAATTTTTGTTTCGCACGGTAGTTTGATTGCTTGTGTCGCGAATGTTGCAGACAAAGGCAGCCGTATATCGACGAAAAGGTGTCAATGACTGTGATCTCTAACAAGACGGGTCTGATGCATACCGGAACGTGACATTGCTTCCTCCTCCTTTCACTGCACGTTCGGATATCCAGGGTCCATGAGAATTTTTGATAGTTTTGCCTTGTCTATGTCCTTCTCTCGGCAATCTTCCGAACAGTCTTGCGAATAATCGCGACCATCACGAGACAATCACTGAACCGCTTTCTGGAGTCACCCTTCCCAAGGTGATACGAATCAGCTAGCATGTCATGCCTGGAATGACAAACATGTTGTGGGTTCCACCCACAAAACGAATAGGATTTATGACGTAGTACCGTGCATGTGATAATACACATGCATAGTTTTACATGCTGTTGCGCGTGCATCTGCTTGAGGCGACGGAGAGAGTCATGACACTCGCATGAGCCGTATCCAAGTCAGGATGATTGTAGCAAAACAAAGGTGACCGGGTGACTATGATGGGTTTCTGTCTTTTCTGGTGTTAGCGACTGTAGAGAAAGCGAATAAGAAACCGCAGAGACAGGGTGATACAAGTTTGGTGTTTATCAGCTTTTTTGTGACTTGAACGCTGATGCTTCGCGACACTGCTTCCGAATATATACCGACTGATTCAGAAGAAAACAGCTTCGTCCTTCGGCTGTTCTTGAATGCCTAGGTAAAAGGTGATGTCCCCCAGGACCGTGTGCTTGAAGTATTTTTACAGGTATCGGTACATCCGCTCATACTCATCGCTCTCCGGACTTGCAGCGAGCTTATTGTCGACTCGATACTCCATCGACGTTCCGAATATAGGGAAACGAATCTGCTTCGGACGGTTCGCATCGAAGCCGCTTCAGATTCTCCGCTATCTTCAGGTTCCAGATGTGTCCCGCTTGCTTCACCCCGTAGAGACTACACTTAAATAGGCATACCTCCTCCAGAGATCCGATGTGATAACTTTTCGGCTGCTTCATATAGATGGTATCCGTGAAGTCTCATTGCAAATATGCCGACTTGCTTGATCTGCTAGGATCGATTAGCAGCGATAACCAGCAGGGTGCGAAGCGTACTATGTTTTGCCACAGGCGCAAAAACCTCGTCGTGGTCGACGCTGAACTTCTGACTATAGCCCTGTACTATTAGTCACACTTTGTAACGGATTACCTGTTCTTACTCATCGAGCTTCTTCTTGAAGATCCATTTGCATCTGATTGGCTTCCGATTCGCGGGCTTCTCTGCACGATATCCCATTTTGAGTTCTTTTGGAGGGATGCAAACTATTCGTCCATCGCTTTCTTTCATTCTCGACGTTCCTGACGACTGCATATAGTTTCCTCATACGTACAGGGATCGTCTGGCTGAGTTGATGTCAGCCCGGTACCCAAGAAACATTTTTGTCACAGCTCGGTTTGTGGCTGCCGCTCTCCATCCTCGGTCACGCCCAATTCTCGTCAAGTCACATTCCACCTGGTCCACCTATCGTGCTCTCTGCGCCCCACTCCTTCTTGATGAGTTCAGCTGCGATACCATCCTTACCAGCAGCTTTGTTGGTTTTTAGCTGATGAATGGCATCCTTAACTTCCCTCAGCGTAGGAGTTGGTTCATTTTTTTCTCCGCTGCACTGGTGTCGTCGTTTCCTCCGTTGCCGTGGTCTCCCGTGCCTACGTTCTCCACGCCATTCAGGTGCTGATCGAAGTGCTGCTTTCACCTTTCGATCACCTCACATCCGTCCGTCCTGATGGAGTTACAATCGTAGCAACTCAATGTTGCTGTTACCATGCATCGTTTACAGTAGCAACGTAGCAACTATTGATATCAGCATAATAATGTAAAATTTGTTTAATAAAGCTCATTCTCAATTGTTCTCTTAACCCAAGTAGAGGTGTTTTCTTCATGCTAGATATATCTAACAGGTTATGGGCCTGCGCTATCTGAAGCTGTAAAGATGGAGAAAACGGGAATAATCAAGCTGACGAACGAGAATTACGACACCTGGAAGTTGGAAGTGGAGTTCCTCCTCGTCCGGGAAGGCTTGTGGAGATACGTTGTGCCTGGATTGAAGCCTGAGTTGAATGCCAATCGGTCGAATGCTGCGGAGGTTGCTGCTTGGGAAGACGGTGACCAAAGGGCCCGAGCGACGATTGGATTGCTGTTAAGCAGAAGTCAACTTGGTCACATTCGGAACACTACGTCTGCCAAAGCCGTCTGGGAAAATCTCAAGAAGCAGCATGAGAAGAAATCCTTAACGTCAAAAGTACATATTCTGAAGCGGATTTGCGATTTGAAGTACCACGAAGGGGACGATATTGAAGAGCACCTGATGAAATTTGAAGATTTGTTTGAGAAGCTCTCGAATGCGGGTACAAAGTTGGACGATGATTTGCAAGTGGTCCTGGTGTTCAGAAGCCTGCCAAGTTCCTTTGACGCTCTTACAACGACCTTGGAGAACCGATCTGAAGACGAACTTACGCTAGAAATCGTGAAGACGAAAATCATCAACGAGGTTCAGAAGCGAAGTGAATTTACATCGGCGGAATCAACGGTGTTGAAAGCTGACGGGAAGACCAAGGGCATAGTATGTCACCATTGCCAGAAGGTTGGACACTTCAAAAGGAACTGCAAGTTATGGCTGAAGGAAAAGGACTCGAGCGATGAAAGTCACAAACAGAATCAGAGAGCGACGACGGTGGTTGAACAGTGTTGTACGAAGGACTGCATTCATGAATGGCATCGCAAACTTGGACACCGTGATGCTGAAGCTATCCGTGAATTGGAGCGCCGAGAGCTAGCAAGTGGCATCGAGGTTCGGCATTGTGGAATGAAGATGACCTGCGAAACATGTCTCCAAGGAAAGATGTCACGTCTACCGTTTCCGAAAGCTTCAAAAAGAAAGTCAAGCGCGATACTGGACCTGGTTCACAGTGATCTTTGTGGACCAATGAACACGGTTACACCTGGAGGGCGGCGATATTTCCTCACCTTTATTGACGATTTTAGTCGATATTCTACGATGTACCTGTTGCGATAGAAGTCCGAGACATTTGAAGCGCTGAAAGATTTTGTGCAGTATACGAAAACCCAGTTTGGCAGAGTACCCAGAATAGTCAGGTCGGACCAAGGTGGTGAGTACTGCGGTAACGAAGTCAAGAAGTTCCTGAGAAGCAACGGAATCAAGCAACAGTTCACCGTGTCGTATACGCCGCAACAAAACGGCGTTGCAGAAAGGAAAAATCGTTCGTTAGTGGAAATGGCACGATGTATGATACTGGACAGCGGATTGGACTATCGCTATTGGGGAGAAGCCGTCAGTACTGCCAATTACCTCCAGAATATTTTGCCGACGAAATCTGTTCAAAGCACTCCATTTGAAATTTGGCACGGAACCAAACCAGATTTTGGACCACTGAAAATCTTCGGATCGCAAGCATACGTTTTCATACCTCAATAAAAACGGAAGAAGCTGGAGCCCAAGTCAGTCAAGATGACCTTTGTTGGATATTCGGATCAACACAAGGCGTGGCGTTTCATTGATACAGAATCGAACAAGATCGTAGTCAGTCGTGATGCACGGTTTTTGATTGATCAATCGTCTAGTGAACCACGTACGTATCAAGAAGCCATCAGTGGTCCGGAGAAAGAATCCTGGAAGGCAGCAGTGGAGGACGAGCTCAAGTCACTGAAGCAAAACGGTGTTTGGGAGCTCACGACGTTACCCGCTGGAAAGAAAGCTATTGGTTCGCGTTGGATCTTCAAGAAGAAAGAGGACCAGTCTGGGAGAGTCATCCGGTACAAGGCCCGCTTGGTAGCCCAGGGCTTTACTCAACGATCAGGACTGGATTATGATGAGGTTTTTGCGCCGGTAGCTAAGCAGGCTACGTTCAGAATGCTGTTAACCATAGCTGCCAAGAGGAAGATGCTGGTAAGACACGTGGACGTGAAGACTGCCTACCTCCATGGAGAACTTGAAGAAACAGTATACATGAAGCTTCCCTCAGGAGTTCACGGCGGAGAAGGTCAAGTCTGTCATCTCCGAAAAAGCCTGTATGGATTGAAGCAGTCGGCGAGAATGTGGAATCGGAAGCTGAACGAAGTTCTCCTGCAGAGGGGTTTCAAACCAGCTGAATCGGACCCTTGCTTGTATATACGGATACAGAAGAATCAAGTAACGTACCTTCTAGTATACGTAGATGACATGCTACTGGTCACAACGAATGAACAAGAATATCGTCAAATTATGCGGAAGCTAAGATCGGAGTTTCAACTGACGGAACTAGGCGATGTGAAGCATTTCCTGGGAATTCAAGTGATCCGGACCTCCCGCGGTTATTGCTTATGCCAACAAACCTACATAGACAAGCTTGTGGGTCGTTTTGGATTGACGGACGCAAAAGGATCGAAAATACCAATGGACCCTGGATATATACAGCAAAAGGAGGAGTCTGAAAGGCTACCCACCGAAGATCAATACCAAAGCCTTATTGGAGGTTTGCTGTATCTAGCCGTAAATACAAGACCGGACATTGCAATCAGCGCTTCGATCCTCGGAAGAAGAGTAAGCCAACCAACTACCGCTGACTGGGTTGAAGCGAAACGAGTATTGCGCTATTTGAAATCTACTAGTGACCATCGACTGCAACTGGGAAACGCATCTCAAGATCTGGAAGTTTATGCTGATGCTGACTGGGCAGGTAACGTTAAGGACCGTAAGTCAAATTCCGGATATCTGTTTCGATACGGCAATGGATTAATCATGTGGTGCGCCAGAAAGCAGTCTTGTGTTGCCCTATCATCAACGGAAGCGGAGTACATTTCCCTTGCTGAAAGCTGCCAAGACCTGATATGGATTCAACGACTGCTGAAAGATTTTGGAGAAGCAGTGAAGCATCCTATTCAAGTTTTTGAAGACAATCAAAGCTGTATCAAGATGTTGACCAGCAATGGAGAAAAACGATCGAAGCACATAGACACCAAGTTTCACTTCGTCAAACATCTTGCTGAACGCAACGAAATCAACGTAACCTACTGCCCGACTGAAACTATGATAGCAGATGTGCTTACGAAACCTTTGAATAGAGTAAGATTCGAGATGTTACGAAAGAAGATGGGAATCCTACCTGCAACCGATGAGGAGGAGTGATGGAGTTACAATCGTAGCAACTCAATGTTGCTGTTACCATGCATCGTTTACAGTAGCAACGTAGCAACTATTGATATCAGCATAATAATGTAAAATTTGTTTAATAAAGCTCATTCTCAATTGTTCTCTTAACCCAAGTAGAGGTGTTTTCTTCAAGCTAGATATATCTAACACGTCCGTCCATCAAGAGGCCACCGTGCGCTGTTTCCACTTCTGTTTGTAACATTCCACGTTCTGTCGGGTCCCTTGCTGCAGCATTACCGCCCGCGCTGCAGGGATCTCAGGGGTTTTTCAATGAGGCTCCAGAGGGTCCCAAGGGCACTTCATGGAGTCTCAACAGCGTTTCAGGAGACTTAAAGGGGGCCTCAGGTGGTGCAGGGAAGTTCCAAAGGATCTCAGGGGTGTTTAAAAGAGTCACATGGGAACACAGATGCGTATTTGAGGGAGTCTCAGAGTCGTCTCAGGTGGTTTTAGAAGGTTCTAGGGGGTCTCAGGGGCGTTAAAAGGGGTCACATGAGAATTCAGATGCGTTTAAGGGAGTCTCAGAGTAGTCTCGGGTGGTTTCAGAGAGATCTAGGGGGTCTCAGGGGCATTTCAGGAAGTACCAGGAGATGTTCAGGACGTTTCATAGGGTCCTATGAAGTTTTAGGGGACATTCAGGGGCGTCTGAAGGGGATTCAGGGTCGTTTCATGGGGTTTTAGAGGGTTCCAGGGAGCTCCAGAGGTCTCAAGGTGCCCATCTCAGGGAGTTTCCAGGAGAGTACCGGGATGCTTCAAAGAGTTTCAGAGGTTCTATGGGAGCTCCAGAGTGTTTCAAAGGCATTTAAGGGTGTCTCAGGAGCCTATCAGGGTATTTCAGAGGGTATCAGGAGGTCTGAGGGGCATTCCAAAGGGGTCCCAGGAGATTTTAGGGGAGTGTCAACCCGACTAGAAACTTATATCATATTTATAACATATTCTGTTATGATGTTATAATATTTTTCTCTAACTTATTATGTTAGAAATTAGCTGTAGGAGATGTTAAAATAACTAAAATTGTAACAAAAAGAATACTGGTCTAATCAAGATTATATCCTATTTTGTTATGATGATATCAAAATTATAACAAAATGTGATATTAATTTTAGCCTCTGGATTACTGGTTTCTATTATAATTTGATATAATTTTGATACATTATTTTCCAAATGTCGAAGGTTCAAAACTAAATTATAATACAATGAGTTATGAAACAACATTTATAACATAATTTGATATAATTGAGTTATAGTATTTTGAAAATACTGAGGATGTTGAACATGATTATATCACAATGAGTTATAAATATCATGATTTGTTAGGATTATGTTATATTTTTGTTACAATTTTCTAGTCGGGAACGGGGTCCCTAGGAATTTCAAAAAGTACCAGAAGGTCTCAAGAGCGTTTTAGAGCGCTTTGAAGGGCTCTCCAGGGGGTCTCAGAAGCGGTTCAGGGGTGTCAGTGGGGTAACCGGGGAGTAGTAATTAAGTATGTTAAGTATGTCACTAAGCCACTCACGACATTACACTGAACATAGTACCCAAGCAACACACATGGTTACAAAACAGTGACGGCAGCGCATGTAAGGGTTGCGCAGTAAGTCACAGTGACTTCTGTGCAACCCTTACATGCGCTACCGTCACTGTTTTGTAACCATGTGTGTTGCTTGGGAGTCATTGACTTTTGAAGATTGACGTAGGGAACATTTACATCATTCTGTAATAAACGTTCGAACCGATAAGACGTGTTTTCCTTACTCCACGGAGGCCTCTGGGGGTTTTCAGAGGGTTTCGGGAGGTGCCAGAAGCGTTTCAAGAGGATCTCAAGGAATTTAGGGGGCTCAAGGGGCATCAGAGGTTCTCAGGGGCGTTTCATAGGGTCTCAGGGATTGAAGGAAAAACTTTGGTCCTTTCATACCTGGAAAATGGATTAGTAATCCTAATCTTTTATTCAGTATTCACTTGAAGCAGTAGGGATTAGGGTTCCGATGCATGGTCAATATCGGTATCATTTCTTGATCTCATTAAGGGATCCGATTTTGACTGAAAAAGGAGCGCGTTAAAAGCGGAACCTATCAATCAGAATCCTTCCTTGCGATTAACTTGAAAATGACTATTGGATCAAAACCGAATACTTTATAACTTCTCGATGGTGATAAAGTAATACGATATGCACTATACAAAGGACACGGGGTATACTCCTGGTTGTCCTTGGGGTGCTTTAACCCTTCGGAGCCGGATTTTCATGTTTGTTATGCTCTGTGTCATCCCGAGCAGGAGAAAATAGCTGAACAATACCAAACTCAGGTATGAAAAACCGAATACCTACATCCTGAATGAGGTATCAATACCTACAAAATACCAAAATAAGTTATTTTCAATACCTGGGTAACCGACCAATACCTTGTTTTGGTATGATACCAGACTTTGGTATGCTGCAGTTATATGGCAGTTATTCGTTCCTGTTCGGGATCGCTGGGGTCATACTGACCCCTTAGGCTCCAAAGAGTTAAAGGGTCTAAGGGGGTTCCAGGAATGTTTCAGAAGGTCTCAGGAGCGTATCAAGGGACATATCAAGGGAGTGCCAGGTTGTTTAAAGGGGTACCAGGAGGCCGCAAGAGTGCTTCAAGGCATTTTAAGGGGATATCTGGGGACCTCAGTGACGCTTCAGAGGGTTTCAGGAAGTTCCAGGGATGTTCCAGAGCGAATCAATGGGGTTTCAGGGGGTCTCATGGGCATTTGAGGGTGTTTCAGGGGCTACCAGGTGATCTCAGTAGCATTTCAAGGGAGCCCCAGGGGATTTCAGGAGCTATCATGAGGTATCAGGGGTTTCAGGGTTGTCTCTAGGTGTTTCCGCAGCATTTAAGGGAGTCCCAAGAACCCCTTTATCAAGAACCCCACATGAAAGCGCCTTGGCGGGTTCCAGGGAAGTTCCAAAATGGCAGGGGCATTTTAGGGGGTTTCTGGAGGTACCAATAGATAATAACACCCCCGGAGCACTCTTGAAGCATCCAAACATCTTCGATATACCCCTGAAGTCCCTTGGGCCGTACTTAAAATGCCCCTGCTATTTCCCTGTGTTCTACCCTAACGCTATTGGTTCTGAATAGCTTTGTTTTAGATTAGTTCGATATTTTAAATGGCCGTTACATTTCATACACAGTTTTGGAACTGAACTTGGATGTGTCTTCTCTGTGCTACCAGATACTACATGGGATAAATCGCATCCTCAATTGAAATTTAAAAATAACAGAGTAGCATGAAACAAGCTCACCAATTTATGTGCATCTATCCATTGCATTGTTCCATCGCTGGCCGGAAGAGAATTAATTTTTGTCGTCGCCTACTCTCCGGTATAAAACACATCCTTCCGCGAAAAAGCGATGCACACTCAAGGGATCATCTTCCAATGCAGTCAGGATCCATATAGTACGGTTAATTGGCACCGTGCAGCTGGAATCCGCACTACAGGAATCCACGTAGTAAAAAATACGCCCAAATGTAGGCATGTCTCCAATTTCCTCAGATATCATATGTTACATGTATCTCCATAGTGCGGATCACTGATACAATAGGAACTCTCCGGCAAGATCCCATTCGTACTATAGGAATCTTGAATGTATTGATCTGTATCTGAATCTTAGCTGCTTTAGTGCTCCAATTCTTTGCTGGATGTACTAGGTAGACTTTAAGTTCCACTATGTCCGTCCCACCTCCAGTCCCCCACTTATTTGGGAATTACGACCAGCTCAGAAAGTGTAGTAGGTGATCGACCAGCTTGCATCGCGGCCGCCACTGCCACAGCCCGGACACAGAATGGTAGTTGGATGAAGGTTCAGGTATTCTCGCATGCATCAGCTATGGTGGAGCCCAATAGCTACATATAATGAGAGAGCGATCTCGAACAAACCCTAATAGCTGCCACCCGCAGTAAGAATCTACCTGCTGATGGGCGCTCTCGCTGCTGTCATGGGTGTTAAGCGAATTGGTCACGGTCTAAGCACGGGTAAGCACCAAGAACGGTTTCTTCTGGTCCAAAGCATTTTCCCGACATTTCACGCGTCTTACGGGCTGATTTCTCGGCTGTCTAGGATGTGTTTGTGTGTGATGGGAGTGTGTTGGGTCTAGGGGTGTTTCCCAACCTGTTCTATTGGTGCGTTCTAAATAAAAATAACATCAATTGTATGAAAGAATTCACATTTTGGAAGAACATCATAGCAACAGAAACGGCTTATATGCATCCTACGAAATAAATAAACAGTATGTGTAAAACAACTTCAACTCCAAACAGAACTATATCAGTTTTGTTCATCATGTTGTTAGATACCAAAGAAACTTGGGAGCCACTACAAATCACAGTAGGTAGAATGCATTTTACACACTCTTGTGATTCTCAACTTGTTCACACTTTCCGGTGCCGTCTTTGGAAAAATGCCTCCCTCTCTCCATCCGGTGAGGTGCACTGCGCGGAGGGCAAATGAACTTATCAGCACCGAGCAATCTCTTAATTTTAATGGCAGTTCACGCTAAGCGTCAAAATCCTTCCACATAAATTGAGGCATTAGTATGAATCTCGGTTCTTCCACTTTGTTCCCACTGTGACTGAGAGACCCCGAAGCAACCGAACCCCGTGCGAATCATCATCAGAAAGCAGGCGCTGGCTGGCTGGCTGCGATGCATCGTCATCGACTGAAGTTCGCCATCAAAGAAGGTCATCCAAGCAAGCACACCTTTCTTCCTTCCCATGTCGTCGGTGCGGTGGGTTCGGATCGAAGAAGGCCGCGGGCGTACGGGTTGATTCCGATGTTCTAAATTTAACTTTGCTCGCCAATAATGTGGAAAGGAAGCCTTACGGCCTGGCGCGACGGCGATGGCGATGAGAAGGGCAAACCTGAAATTCCACCGAAGGCCTCAAAAAATAAAGAAAAAAAAGTTCCTTTCTCTTCATTAAAAATACCACAAAGGAATTTGCCAGCAAATCGGCGCAAACAAAAAAACAAGCAAATCGACATCGTTGCTAATTTTCTTTTGGGGTTTTCAGGGATGGCGTTGCGGGATGTCCAGGTTCAGGTTTTGCGGACGAAGAATTGCGTGGATGATATTGTTAAATTTGGTCAGCTTAAGTTCGTAACTTGTGCGCTAAGGAAAAACTAGATGGCGGAATCTTTTTTCCCGTTGACAAGCCGTTTAACAAGCTCCGATCAAAGTGATAACATGGCGAAGCTTTCCTGAGCTTGTTTTACGACTTCAAAACTTGGAATTAATTGAGGTTTATCCGTTAATGAGCTTCAATATTTGTTAATCTGGAAATATATTTTATGATCAGTGTTTGCTTGTTCTTGCAGCAGGTTTTCTTCTTCGTGGTTTTTGGTATGTTATACTATAACTTATTCGATAAAAATCTATTCTTCCAAAAATTTGCGTCCACGTTTGAAGCGACAGGAAATCCTATAAACCTCCGGAACCCCTTGAAAATATTCTGGAACTTTCTGTAATGCCACCGAAATCCCCAGAAATCCCATCGGATCAAATTCCAAGTGACATTTTATAGTAAAATAGACTAGAAGTGGTTCTTAAAGCCATTATAAAACCACAATAAAAGGTATAAGAATTTATGATGATCATCAAAACCTCTACAAGACTACTTGATCATTAAAAAGATACTTGGGATGTAACACACCTGAGACTCCCGTATACCCTCGAAAACACCCCAGTAATTCCTCATAAATTCGTTGAAATCCTCTAAGACTACCAAAAATACCATGGACGTACCTGGACCCTGCTAAACCTTCTAAAACGCCTCTGAAGCCCCCCTTCAGCAAAACAAAAAAAAAACGCTGTGAGTGAGATTTTTTTCCAAGATAAATTCCCCAGAGATTCATTCTGATTTTCCCACGGATTCCCATAGAATTTCCTTCACGGAAACTAAGGAATTTTTCGGAAATTTTCTTCATGGATTCCTTCTGAAATTTCACGAGTGAAGTGCTTCAGAAATTCCTCCAAAACGTCTTCAGAAATTATACACCTTCCTACTGCATTTTTAAGAAAGTCGTCCATAGATTCCTTCAGAGTTTCCCATTTCTCCACAGATTTCTTCAGAAATTCTTCCGAGGACTTTTTGGAAAATTTTCCAATTTTTTGCTCCCTAAATTTCATCTTACAATTCGATTGGAAATTTCCCCAAGAATTGGTTTAGAAATTCCAATAGCAATTTCTAAATTGATACTTTCTTAAAACTTTCGCGAAATCATGAAATTTTCATAAGGATTGCTACGGTAATTCCTTAAGAGATTTCTTAAGAAATTTTACTTTTGCCTCTTTCTGAAAATTCTTCTCCTCCCTGCATTTCTTTAGACATTTCTCCAGAGACTCCATTGGCTGGTTTAGAAGTTCCTCCGAAAATTTATTTAGTTTTCTTTCAATTCTTCTAGATGTTTATCATAAAAATCTCCAAGGGCATCTTTAGAAAACTTTCCAAATATTTCTTCAGTAATTCCTCCATGGATTCCTTTTGAAAATCTTCCAAAGATTAATTAAGAAATCCCTCCACTGGTTCTTTCAGACAATATTTCACGAACTTTTTCAGAAATTTCTCAACCGATTCCTATTATATTTTTTCAGGTATTCTGTAACATGGGATTCCTTTGAAAATTCTACATGCTATTTCTTTAGAAATTCTACCAGGGATTCCTGAATGATATTTACCAACACACTCTTTAGAGATGACTCCAAAGTTTCCTATTGTAGGTGGTCTACAGATTCCTGGGAAAGTATTGAACGATTTTTTTTAATCTTCAAGGGATTTCCCCATGAATTCTTCTATGGATTCCTTAAGAAATATCACTTCTTTAGAACTCTTTAGAAAATCTTTCATGGATGGCTCCAGTATTGCTGCATGGATACTTAGAAAACTATCTAGGGATTACAACGTTTAATTGCTCTGACATTCAGGCAGGGATTGCTTTAAGAAAATCTTACGCGGATACTTTCGGGAATTTCTCCAAGGATTCTTTCTGAAAATCTTGCAAGGATTGCTTCTCAAATTTCTCCTGAGTTCCCTTATTCAATTCCTCTCGAGGCTCCTTCAAAAATTTCTCTACGTATTCCTCTTGTAAGCATTCCATAGACTTCCTCAGCAATTCCTAGATGGATTCTTTCAGAAATACCTTCTGAGATTCTTTGTCAAAATCTTCCGAAAACTAGACATTCCGCACTCATTTACAAATTTCTCTAAAGCTTCAGAATCTTCTTAAATATTTTTTTCTGTAATTTTTTCATGGACTTTTTTGAAATTTCTCTAGCGGCTTCTCAAAAAAAAAAAAAAAATCTCAGGAATTCCTTCAGGAATTCATAAAGAAATTCCCTAATATCTCCAAAAACAAATCCCAGGGATTACTTCAGAAATTCTTACAGAATTTTCTTAACTACTTTAGGGATTTCCTGGCATTTTTCGGCTTTCAGTCACAGAAAAGCGTTGATTGTTTTAGATCATTGCCAACGTTTCGATCCGTGGTTGGGATCTTTATCAGGGCTGGATGTGAACCAATTGGTTTAAGATTCGTGTTGATCACGCGGCGGAATGTCGTTATCTATTCTCACGAAACTTTTTTTGGAAATTCCTCAGGAATCTATCAGGGGATCTTTTAGGAATTTGTCTGGGAATTTCTCCTAGAATTTCTGTAGGGGTTCATTCAACAATTTCTATAGGAATTGCTCTGAGGGTTCTTCTACAAATTTTTTTGGGATTCCTACAGGGATGTCTCCAAAATTTTTCAAATTATTGAATCTCCACAGAGAGTATTTCTAGGGATTGCTCCAGGACTTTCTCAAGGAATCGCTTTACGATTCCATCTATATTCCTCTAGAATTCTGTCAGGGATTTGCTTAGGAATTTCTCCACCAATTAAATTCCTCTTGAAACTTTTTGAGATTTTGCAAGAAATTACTTCAAGAGATTTCTTTATTTTTTTTCAAAAATAATCTAAAAAAATCAAATAGATCCAGAGTTTTCTCTATAGTAATCATTTTTGAGACCACCAGAGTTTATCTGAAAAATCCTCCACAGATATGGGACTTTAGGGAGTTCTATAGAGCTTCCATTAAATATTAGTTCAGGAATTGCTCTATAAAATCAATGTATTTTTGTAAGCTTCTGATCAGAAATTATTCAAGAAGTCCCCGTAAATCTACTCTAGAAGTTTCTCTGGGAACTGCTTTCAGGATTCCTTCAGGAATGGTTTCTGAGATTCTTCAAGGAATTGTTCTATTAACTTCTCCAGAGCATTTTCCAAGAATTGTCTTGAGGATTGCTTTTAAATTTTTTCTTCGTGAGTTGCTCCAGGGATTCTTTTATCAATACCGCTGGGAATTTTTTAAAGAATCAATTCCCACATTACTTCAGGAGTTTCTCTAGGACGTTTTCTTCAGACATTCCTTCAAAAATTGAGCCAAGAGTTCCGTCTAGAATTCTTCCGAATTCTTACATGCTGGAACTTGTGGTGGAATTGTACCAGAATATATGTTTCCAGAAATCTCTCCAGCACTTTCTTCAAGAATTGCTCCAGAACTTCCAAATGGAATTACTTAGGTTATTCCTTAAAAAAATCGGTCAGTGGTCTTGCAGGAATTCCTTCTGAAATGTCCTTAAAGTTTCCTTCGGGCATTCTTGTTCTTCTAAATTATCTTTTTGGGATTTGTCCGGAAATTATTCCAAGGATTCGTCGCAAATCTGCTCTAGGGATTTGCTCAGGAATTTCTTCTGAGTTTTCTGCAGAGGTCTATCCAAGAATTTCTCTTAACAACTACTCCAAGGATTTCTCTAAAAACAGTTCTTCAAAAAATGCTTGGGGAATTTCTTCCAGAATTGCTTTATGTTGTGTTTCCACATGAATTTCCACTGAGATCCCTTGCATACTCCATAGAAATTATCTCGGGGGAGTAGCTCCAAGAGGGTTTCCAGAGATACCCCCACGACATTTCCAAGAAATTCCGCTAGGATTTTTTCAGAGATTTATTGAAAAAAATTGCCAAAAAATCACATCTAGGCAATTACTGCTGGAATTGATTCAGATATTTTTCCAGAAATGAATTCAGAAAATCTTACAATGAATCTTTCAAAACTTTCTCAAGGAATTGATTGAGGGATTCCTCCAGAATCAATTTAAAACTGATCCATAAATCTATCGAGATGGCTTCCGAAATTTCCCCAAGGATTTCTCAAGGAATTCTGCTAGAAATTCCTTCAAGTATTTCTTCCGGAATCCCTACCTGAGCTCATTTCAGGACTTTTTTGCAAGTAGTTTGGCACAGTATCACCCGGGATTTCTCTCAGAACTTTTCTGCTAGAGTTGAGTTATATTATAGATCTCTCGGAATTTCTTATGGGATTTCTTTAAGAAGGCTTCCGGAAACGCGTTATTTCTTAAAAATATCTTAAAAATATATCGAAATCTAAGAGTTTGTTTCGGCATTTCTTTAGATGTCACTTCCTTGATTTTTCCTATCAGTTTTTTGGGATTTCCCCTAGAGTTTCTTCATGTATTCATCACAGGTCTAAGAAGTTCACCCGAGATTTCTCTTGTAGTTCTTCCAGGGATATCTCTCAGAGGTTCCTACGGGGTTCGTACTAGATTTCCCCTCAGGATTCTACCTAGAAACTATCCCTAGGAAGAGCATTTCCCAGAAATGCTCCCATAGTTTCTTCTGAAGTTAAGTCCGAGATTTTCCTATCTTTTCCGGAATATGTTCCAGAAATTTACGTGAAATTGTTCAAGTAATTTCTATGAAGTTTTCTTAAAATTTCGTCCTAATTACTTACAGAGGATTCGCCGGGATTGCTCTATAAGTTCTTCGGGATTTCTTCCGCACTGGAATGCTGTGGAGGTTCCTCATCCACTCTTTCCCCTGGAATTCTTCAGAAGATTTGCCGGGATGTCCCAGCCAGTGATTTTATTAAGATTTTGTCTGGTGTTTACCCCTGGGTTTCCCGCTCGGAATTTTGTAGAAGCTCTCTCTGGGATATCTTCCAGTGTCCCGACTTTGGATTTGTTCCAGAGGTTTTTCAGGTGTCTCCCGGAGTCCTTGCATTCATCCTAGGCAGGGTTTTCCGGGATTTTTTTTCTAAAGTTTTCCTTCAGATATCTTCAAAGATAATGACAGAATTTTTTCTGGAATTTCGAATGAGAAACACTGAGATCAATTATGGTAGAAAACCAGGAAGAAATTGTATAAAAAGTTTTCGAAAGTAAATTGGTGGAATCTCTCTGTGAATTCGGAGATTTCTCCCAGAGTCTGTATCGGAATTTCTTTAAGATGTTTTCCTGGCATTCTTCTTGCTAGAGCTTATACCAAAGTTCCTCTTGTGATTTCTCTATAAGTTGCTATCAAGGGCTATCCCATAATTCTACCGTGATTCCACCAAGATTTCTTCCGAGATTTCAACCAGGATTTGTTCCTGGCTTCCAACTGTATTTCTTCTCAATTTTCTTCGGGTGAAGCTCTAAGAGAATTCTTCTCATTTCCCACAATGAGCTACGTAGGTTGTCCATAATCCATAAGAGTAGACAGTCCCAAAATCCATCTCTTAAATTCCGATTGAAATATCTTGAGTAATTCGGGGAAACCCTTTGGGAAATGTTGAAGCTTGTGGAGAAATCCCACGAGGGGTTCTAGAAAATTCCTGGAAGAAATTTCGGAAAAAGCTTAAGGAGAAATCCTTGGCAATCTCAGGGATCAATTCTCGGGAAAACTCAGGGAGAAATCCCGGAAGATTTCCAACAGATTCCAGGGAAGATATAGAAACCAGGCGATGAACCTTGAAAATATCGCAGTATAAATCCGAAAGACGCTAAGAAAGAAATTCTAGCAAGTAGCCCAAGAGAAATTCCAGATAAAAAACGGATGGAGTTTTGCGAAAGAATTCCAGAAGCAATCTATGGAAAACTCCAAAAAAGAATCATTTTTAGAATTTATGGTGAAATCCTTGTGGATGGAATACCACCTAGGGGACGATTATTTAACTTACATCGCAACTCTCTGTCAGTTAGCTCCAGGGGGTGGGAAACAATGTACCGGGCACACTTCGGCACACTTGCTGGCACAGGCTGGCACTTTTCTTAAATTGACTGTCATAAAACTGGCATCATTTCTCCATGTTTTCTTTTTCATCAAAAACATATAAAAAGGACTTCTCTAGAGTTTTCAGCCTGACTTTCAGACAGGTTTCAAAGTAGGTTTAGAAGCGCCCATCGAATGTATTTTTCGATTTTTGTGACGATTGAAATTTTAGGGTTTAGAACTACTTGGGCACCCGTGTCGATTCCCGGCACCTCACAGCAAAACAAATCAAAATATCACTTGGCGCATATTTTTCAAACGCACTACCGTGGGTGGGTAATCATCTCGCGCCACATTTCCGCAACGGGATCCACAGTCAATGAGCTACACGTTCACTCTGAAGCCGCACAAGTGTTCAAAACAATTATTACACGCAACCAAGTGCACTTCGTCAGCACAAAGATAGGTGCCGAAGTTATTTCCCATTTGATTTGCTGGAAGTTCGACACTGGTGCCGAGAATTGGCGCTGGACTAGGTACAGGAAACTCGTTCAAAATTAACTTTCCAGCAGAAAATCTTTACAACAATCAGTGTTAACAACAAGTTAACGCAATAAGGTATCTGATTCAGATAAAAAAAGTGGACGAAAACGAAACGTTTCGTTGTGAATTTAGATAATGCACAATTTTGTTTACCTGTGGTACCGGGAATGGGGCCAAAAACCCTAAATGCGTTTTTTTTCCAGTTAGAAAAGGAAATGTCATTCCCCTTGAAATTGGTGGAAATATGGCCCTAAAAATAAAATGTTTTTGAGGGGATGACCCCAAACTCTTGATCGGGAGTGCAAGTCCTGAAATGCTTACAGAGATTCCCTCAAGAAAATCTCTAGGATTCTTTTTTAGGAATTCCTTCAAAAGTTGGTTCAAGTATTTCTTCCGAAGATTCATGCCTTTGGGGGCTAGAGGGATGCCTTCCAGAATAACTGAATTATAGCCTCAAGTGCTTAAAATAGGTGCTCCTGCCCAAATGGTCCCAGACTCTACTAAAACTCTGGTTACTGCACAAGAATATGTAATATTAGCGATAACTATGACAACGGCGGCCAATGAGCGTTTATAAGAAGAGCAAATGAAAGTTGCAGAGGCGTTTTAGGAGGTCTCAGGGAGATTAAGGGAGTTTCAGGAGTTTGTGGAGGTCTCAGGAGTGCTCAAAGGGGTCTCAGAGGATTCTATAGAGGAGTTACAGAGGGTCTCAAGAGTATTTCAGGGTATTTAAAAGGGGACCATAAAACTCAGAGACGTTCCAAGGAGGTCCCAGAGGTTTTTGGGAGTACCAGGAGGTCTCAGCAGTGTTTCAAAAAGCTTTAGAGGCGTCTCAGGGTGTCTCAGGAGGTTCCAGGGACTGTGGGGCATTTCAGGATGTTTCACAGAGGACCAAGGGACCTCAGGGTAGTTTCAGGGGTGTTTCAGGGGGTAGCAGGGGGGAAACCAGGAGATCTCAGGGGCATTTCTCAAGGGCGTCTCGGGGGAACTTAAGAACAATTCAGGCGCTTTCGGATGGGTTTCGGAACGCTTCATGAGGTCCCAGGGGGATTAAAGGGGGTTCCATGCGTTACAGACGTTCCTGAATCCCCCAGGAGCTTTTTGAAATACCTTGGAATACCCCTAAAACCCTAGTGACCCCATTGGAACGCTCATGAACCCCCTGGGGACATCTTTAGAAGGCTACTGAAAGCCCCTTGAAACATCCCTGAAAATCCCTCGAAGTGTTGCTGAAACCTCCATGATTCCATTAATTCTTAACCACCTGGGATGATTCTTTCTAATTTCAAATGGCTCGTTCTCCGAAACTTGGGCACCAAATTGCATTCATCAGGGGTATCATCAAGGGGAAGAGTGTATCTTAACAATGATTTGGCGGGGATCCCCCTATGACCCTTCCGCCTTTTCTGCGGGGCGGATCTAATATTACCATGATCCATAATATTACCAAATCCTCATAATTTCGACCGGAAAACAGCATGTTATTGTCATTGTTAGTGACAGATTATTCTATACATGTAATTTCGGACTTGATTAGGTCAACCGGTCATCCGGTGGCCACGGAGCAGGCTCTGGGGACCTTGGAATCGACACTTCAAATTTCGCAGAATGCCGCGCGTAATTCAATAAAACAAAGATGAATCGATGGAGGAATTCCTGAAGAAAATCCTGAAAAAATCCTGGAGTAATGCCTAAAGGAATTTCTCGAAAAATTCCAAGAGAACTTTCTGGAAGACTTCCGGGAGGTTTGTTTTAGGATTTTCTGGAGTAATCCGTAGACAAAATCTTGGAGGAATTTTGGCAGAAATTCCTATAGGATTTTCTGGAGAATTATCTGGAGGAACTCCTGGAAGTATTTCTAGAGGAATTTCTGAAGGATTTTCAGGAGGAATTTTTGGAGGAATTCCTTGAACATTTTCTTAAGGAATCCCAAGAGGATATTTTGGAGGCAGAAATTCATAGAGAATTTTTTCGGTGGAATCCTTGAAGGAATTCCTGGAGCAATCCCTGGAGGAACTTTTGGAGGAACTACAGGAGGAACTGGGGGAGGAATTCCAGGAATTCCTCCAGGAATTTCTTCAGGAATTCCTCCAGGGATTTATCCATGAATATCTTTAGAAATTCCTTCACAAATTTCTCCAGGAATTCCTTTAGACATTCCTCGAGGAGTTTCCTCCAAGAATTCCTCCAAGAGTTCCTCCAAGAAGCCTCAAATATTTATTCAGGAAGTCCTCAATAAATTTCTCAAGGAGTTCCTTCAGTAATTCTATCAGGGATTCTCCAGGGATTCTTCCAAGTATTTCTCTAGAAAATCCTCTAGGAATTTCTGCCAGAATTCCTCCCAGATTTCCTCTAGGGATTCCTCCAGAAAACCCTAAGGACTTTTCTCCCCAAAACTCATTCAGAAATTCCTTCAGGAATTCCTCGAGAAATTCCTACAGGGTTTCCTCAATGGATTCTTCCAGGATTTTTCCAGGAATTTTTCCAGGAATTTCTCCAGCAATTTCTTGAGGAATTTCTCCTAGGATTCACCAATGAATGTTTCCAGAAATTACTCAAAACATCCTCCAGATTTTCCTCCAGGGATTCCTTCAAAATTATTCGAGTAGTTCCCCCAGACATTTCTCCAGAAATTCATCAAAGAATCAGAATTCCCTCGAGGCATTCCTCCATAAATACCTCCAAATGTTGCTTCAGGAATTTCTCCAGATATACCTCCAGGAATTCCTTCAAGGATTCTACCGGAAAATCCTCTAGAAATTTCTGCTTGAATGGAATTCCACCTTCGATTCACATATGATTTTTTTTCAGGAATTCCTCAAAAACAATCCTACAGAAACTTTTCCAGGACTTCCTTCAGGAATTCCTCAAGGAGTTCCTCAAGGAAACCTCAAATATTTCTACAGAAATTTCCTCAAGGAATGCCTCCAGGAATTTCTCCAGTAATTCCTCCAGAAATTGTTCAAGGAATTCCTAAAAAAGTCCTCCTAAAAATCCTTCAGGAATTCCTCTAGAAATACTTTCAGGAATTCCTCCAGATAGTTTCCCAGAAAATCCTAAAGAAATATCTGCCGAAATTCCTCCAAAATTTCGTCTACGGATTACTCCAGAAATTCTCCCGGAAGTCTTCCAGGAAATTCTCTTGGAATTTCTCGAGGAATTCTTCCAGGAATTTCTCCAGGATTTTTTTTTAGGAATTTCTTCAGGAAATCCTACATGGATTCATCCATGAACATCTCACCTCAGAAATTCCTCATCAATTCCTCCAGAAATTCATCCAGATGGGATTCTTTTAGAGTCGAAAAATGGCCATTTCTATCGGAGATTCCAAGTGTCCAGAACCTGTGCCGAGGTCACCGGGTGACCAGAGTCGATCAAAACTATTTTTCTTTGTTTTACTGGATTGCAACAGTGAATTTGATTATTCTGTTCTTGCTCACTTGTAATAAGCTTAAAATAAGAAGCTCAGGTACGCTGGTGTTGTTTACGAAAAGATTTGTGCTGTCGAAATCGTGAGTAGGTGCCAAAGTTGGCCATTTTGGGATTCTAACAAGTCTGTCCTTAAGTCTGGTACCTTTCCATTCGACAGTTATACTTATGACACACATGTGATACAAGAATCACTGTACAATTGCGCTTGAAATGAGTGCCATACTGAAAATTATCTCAGTTCAAGTCAGTCTTGTTAGAATTTTCTTGACACTGCGTACCGTTGTACAGGAATCACACTCGTATCACATGTCTGTCCGGGGTATTATAGTGATACGACAATAGAAATACACTAGAACGCCAATGGCGCTGTACTCAGTTTTCCTATGTAATTATTTAATAACTTTAGTTGTAATAATTGATTATGTTTAAGTGCCCATCTTGTAGAGGACATTTTGCTTTGGTAAACAAATTTTATTTGACACTTATAGTACCGCTACTGACGCTGTAGGGGCGAGGCAAACTAGATGTTAGTCACACGAACAGTCGCGACATTGGATTTCTGTGGCTGGTTATTCTAATGATACGACCGATCGCTACCCGCTGGCTGGGAAGGCCATGTGATCTGTGCCGCGATTAGGTCGCTGTTCAGCTCCAGCAGCCAAAGCCTTCTTTGTTCTACATTAAGGTGAAACGTCAACAAATCCCATTGCAATTTTGCATTCAAACTTTAGAGGCACAAATCTGACGAACGAGGCCTCGAACCAAGCCGCATTTGTTTATCCTGGCTTTGCTCACTTGCGAAAAGAGGCAGCTTTTCCAAATCGAGCGCATTTGTTTACGAATTTTCAAGATTGGTGCTCTTGAAAACGTGAGTAGGGGTCCAAGTCGGCCATTGTGGCAGCCATATTGGTATTCTCTGAAGTTTCTCCTTAATGTTCAATACAAATTTCATAACACGGAAAATTTACCATTTCTGACACTCTCATAACATCATCTAGGGCATATACCCACCTCTCTAGCGTTATGGCATTTGTGAATGACCCTTTCTTTGCGGCGTTGGTAGACGCATTGTGTTCTGGTAAATGACGGATCCCAACCATATACCGTGAGATCCCTTTCAATCTCTGACGTAGAAACTACAGTTTTAACTTCACAGTATGATTGAGCGGATAAACTTGGTGATCATGATTAAAAATTCATGTGGCCGCAGCAATTTGTCATCATTTTTAGCCAAAGATTATCACATTGACCATCTTCGCCAAAAATTATCAATTTTGCAGAGGAAATATCAAATTACTCTTAATGCTCTTCCGTGGGCATCGCGCTTCTTCATCCGCATCATATGAACCCTTACCACACAACAGTCAGTCATATCTCAGCTGAAGAAACTCCACGAAATGCGAAGCAAACGACCAACAGCGACCATTAATAGTGCAGCAACAGTGAAGAAACAAAACAGCGGAAAAAAGGCAACGAAAAAAAGGTTGGTTGCTATGGTGCGGCGTGGTGGCATTCCGGAAGGTCAATGTCGACTTGGATGAGAGGCGACGACGTCGGACGCCGCAGCAACGGTGAGTGTCTCAGAGCACCGCGGCCGCCGGTCCGCGACACAGTCAGTGCAGGTGTGGAACTCGGACGACGAGGACGAAGAAAGAGCAAAAAACACAGAAAAGACACACGGACGACGGCGCACATAGTTAATCGTCGTAGCAGCACCACCACCTCGCTCGTCGACGGTCGGTCGGTCAAGTTCGCTCGGCCATGAGATTATGATGAAGAAAAATTATAACGGAATCCTAGTGATATGTTGAACGGCTCTCTGTGTGTTTTGCTTTCTGCTATGCTCGGTGCGATGGTTGTTCGCGCGCGCCGGCCGAGCCATCCGTTGCGTTGTCTTTGATGCGGTCGCATGCGGATGGAACGAACGAGCGAGCGGTGGCTTTTTGGCCCATTGCCAAGGTTACTTGCTGCGGTGGTGGGGAGAACATGGCTTGCTTGGTTTTCTCCGTTTGATTTCTTTTGACGAGGGATTTTAGCGATAGGAAGTAGGAGATTTTCGGAGGAGATTAGTTGATTGGGCTTTTACGTGGATTTGTGTGCCGGTTCGTTTTTCGGAAATATTCCACTCTGAAGCCGCACATTCTTTTCGTCATTTGAATTTCATTGGCATGCAGTGTTGAATGCGAAATATTTTTTCTTTTATTAGAAATGCTAATTAGGAGAACAGCAATTTCTTTTGATACGAATGGAATCCTACATCTTTATAACTTACGCAGTATACATATTTCCAAATTTTTTTTTTCCTTAAAACTACAAACCGCCTACTATACAAAGTTTTCGGATGGTCTCTCGCTGTTTTTTGGTGAAGGACAACTAGGACTAGCATCTAAAACAAAAAAAAAAACAACTGAAAATGATGTGCCGGCCGAGATATTAACCAAAGAGAAAATCGAATAAGACAAATCGATCATTGTAGATACGCCCGTATGATACTAAGCGCGAGAACATTTCTTTAAGCGCAGTTTCGAGTTCAAAAGGAATCGCTCAAGAAACTTCTTGAGCGATTCCTGGCAGAAACTTTCTACGGTGACGGCCATTTGAATTGTCATTTCTTCGCAACTGCGTACTGCGATGGAAGAAAAACGGTTTCTTGGGCGATTCAGGCAAGGAATTTCCCATGCATCAAGATAGGCCGAGAAATTCCTTCTGAACTGCAAACGGCGCTTTACGCTGAATTTACCATCCAGTCGAACCTCGTCGGGGGCTGCATCACCAATCAAGTCCATCACCTTACTTTCCTGCCTACTATTCAACATTGCCGTGAATTTGTCTGTTTTGCGGAACATTTGGAACGGTGACAGAATTGTACATGAGACATGGACTATGCTCGAGAAGGACCTGGAAGCACTCGGAGTGTTTAAGATACGCGTGTTAACACTACACGCTCAGAAAACCGTTCTGATAAACGTGAACAAACAATCGCGAATATGAGAACAAGCAAATATACACCGTGAACTGGAACTAGTTCCAGCTGTCAATATGGGCGTTCTCGATACCGTGACATCTAGTTCACGGTGTACATTTCTTATTGTTGTTATCGTTGCTATGCATAGTTCCCGTTTGTTCTCGTGGCCGTGATTGGGAGTTCACGTATATCGGAACGGATTTGTTTGCGTGTAGCGTGCGCAGGGTTCTTGCTACAATGATGGTGTAATATATGATCATAGTGCAATATAAAATCATGGTGTTACACGCAATATGAATACCCAAGAAGAGGTTTCAACATGCTGTGGTGCTAACATCGCAAGTCCTTCATATTAGGATTCTGGTGAAGGCTTATGATGGTTATGATTTCAAGGCAATGCGAAATTTTAATATGAAGTCATTATCTCGACTTTTATAAAATTCTATTAACGTATCATATACAATAGAAATAATCAAGAAAATTACACTAGCTTACAGCATTTTTGAACTCGATGATCAATATTGTGGGGTCTAAAGTTAGCCTAGTGGTTAAGGCTATGGATCGCCAATCCGGAGACGGCGAGTTCGATTCCTGTTCCGGTCGGGAAATTTTTGCCGACTCCCTGGGCATAGTGTATCATTGTAATTGCCTCACAATATACAAATTCATGCAATGGCACGCAAAGAAAGCCCTTCAATTAATAACTGTGGAAGTGCTCAAAGAACACTAAGTTGAAGCGAGGCAGGCCAAGTCCCAGTGGGGACGTAGAGCCATAAAGAAGAAGAAGAAGATCAATTTTAGTGTAGAATCATGCCCTGAGTTCGAAAACGGGAAGGAAAAAACAATACAGTAGAGCGGAAATTTTTTCGACTTTTCATACAAGGTTGATGATTTGCAATCGATTTTTGTTCTATTTTTAAACAAAGTCGCTCACTTCATACATCTCATTATCCTTAATCAATGTTCCGATTGAACTGATTTTTTTACTGTATCTCGCCTACATATGATATGTCAAATGAACGTTGAGAAAGAATTTTTAAAATGATTTTTTCTTATTGAAAAAAAAAAAAATACATTTCTTCATATATTTTTGGAAATTTTGATAAATTAAAGGCGATCGTCCCTAAAACTCGCCAATATCTTGAATTTCACAAATCTGACGCAGAACCTGCTTTCAGAAGATCGATTTATTCAGCTTTCAATAAATTTTTCAGGGATTCCTCTTGAAAATTCTCCAGGAATTCCTTCCGGTATGCCTCCAAGGATTCCTCCAGTAATTCCTCCTGGAATTAATCATGAAATTCTTTGAAGAATTCATTCAAGGATTCCTCCAGGAATTCTTCCAAGGCATTCTTTTCTCCAGGGATTCGTCCAAAAATTTCTTCACGTATTTCTCCTGAAATTCTTCCAGAGATTTCGCCCGGAAATCATCCAGGGATTTCTTCAGGAAGAATTCGCCAATGAATTCCTCCAGAAACCCCTCCTGGAATTTCTCCAAAAACTCCTTCAAAAACTTCTCCAGCAATATATCCAAAGATCCCTCCCGGAATTCATTTACGGATTCCTCCGGGGATTACCACACGGATTCCTTCAGGAACTCCTACAGGAATTTCCGGAGGAATGTTTCAGAGCTTCCTTCAGCAATTCCTTTAGGAGTGCTTCCAGAAATTCCTCCATGGATTTCTCCAGAAATTCTTCCGGGGATTCCTCTTGAGATTCTTTCAGGGATTTATTCTGAAATTCTTTCAGGGATATCGAAAGGGATTCCTTCAGTCATTTCTCTCGAAATTATTCCAGGGATTAATCCTGGAATTCCTTCATGGATTCTTTTAGGAATTCCTCCTAGCATTACAGCAGGGATTTCTCCAGGAATTTTCCAAAGCTTTCTCCAGGGTTTTCGAGGATTCCTTTCGAAATTCTTCCTGGGATTTCTCCAAGTATTCCTCGTGAAAATCATCCAAGAATTCTTTCTGGAATGTTTCCACGGATTGCTCCAGAAATTCCTCCAAGAAGTCCTGCATATATTTCTCCAGAAATTCATCCAGGAATTTCTCCACGGATTCTTTCAACAATGCCTCCAAGGATTCCTCCAGAAATTTCTTCAGGGTTTTCTCCTGAAATTCTTTCAAGGATTTCGCTAGGGATTCCTCCATAGATTCCTCCAGGGATTCCTGCAGAAATTACTCCAGGAATTCCTCGAGAGATTCCTCCAGGGATTCTGCTATGGATTTCTTCAGGAATTTTGTTTATGATTTGTTTCAGTAATTTCTCCAGGAATTCTTCCAGAGATTCCTGGGATTCCTCCAGACATTTCTCCAGGAATTTCTCGAAATATTTCTCCATAAATTCCTCCATATGTTCTTCCAGGAATTCCTCTACGGATTCTTCCAAGAATGCGTTTACGGATTCATCCAGGAAATTCTTCAAGGATTCCTTTAGGAGCTTCCTTCAAGAAATAACTCAAGTACTTCTTTAGAAATGCCTCCAGAGATTCCTGCAGAAGGTTCTTCAGGGATTCCTCCTGAATTTCTTCCAGAAATTCCTTGAGGTAGTAGAGTGATTCTTAAAATGATCCATGGAATGCTATTTTGATGCGTGAATTATAAAAATAGCATATAAAATTCAATTGTGGCGTATAAGATGCCTGGATGATGCAATGAACACAAAAAAGGTGCATAGAATTTTAAAAAGGTGTGTAATATGAGTAGGCATGGTACATTATATACCTTAAAGATCAGGGGGGGGGGGGGGGGTGAGTGTCGTCAAGATAGTTCATGAGTGGCAAATAATTGCAATTTGATATATAGAATGCTAAATTAGTTGTTGCATAAAAATCAAATTGCGTGCGGCAATAAAGGTGCATGATGTCACCGTGTTGTATAGGATCCCTAGATTACACTGAGATAATTAGGATGGTGCATGGAATGCTGATATAGATCATGGCATTTAAGGATGGTGCATGATGTCGGTCATTATGATGCATTAGAATTGACATGGATCATGGTACATAAAATGCTTTTTTAATGTACGAAACTTCAAACAATAATAATGGTGCATTAGATGCCTAAATGATATATTGAATGCCACGATTACGCTCGAAGAGCTTTAGTAGTGCATGAAATTTAACGATGCATGATTTCGCATTAGACACATTTATTTGATTTAAAAATAGTGCGTGTGATGGTGCCCAAATAATACTGTGAACATCATGGTGGTGCATGGAATGCAAACAAGCTGCATGATGTCAGTATGGTGCACTAGTTTCACCAAGATTCAGTTTTTCTCAACAAGTTTCATATTATGGTGCACTTGCAATTTGTGCCATGGTTCAGGAAACTCAATGTGGCACAGAAATCAACATGGTTCAGGTACATAGAATACTATTTTGTATGTGAAATGCCAAAATGGTGCATCGAATTCAAATGTGAACCACATCATAATGGTGCATAAGATGTCTAGATGATATAGTGAATGCCAGAATGGTGCATGGGAAGCTTTGAAGAAGGCGCATGATATGCTGCATTAGTTGTCACTGTTCTCTCTCTCTCTTCTCTCTGTTCTTGGCGTAACGTCCTCATTGGGACAAAGCCTGCTTCTCAGCTTAGTGTTCTATGAGCACTTCCACAGTTATTAACTGAGAGCTTCCTCTGCCAATGACCATATGATTTTATACCATTTTGCATGCGTATAAAGTGTGGCAGGTACGAAGATACTCTATGCCCAAGGAAGTCAAGGAAATTTCCTTTACGAAAAGATCCTGGACCGACCGGGAATCGAACCCGTCACCCTCAGCATGGTCATGCTGAATACCCGTGCGTTTACCGCCTCGGCTATATGTCACCGTTATCCAAAGATTATCAACATGTTGCATGGTTAGGTGCATGAATTGCAAAAATGATGCATAGAATACAAAAAAAAAAGTATTTTATGTGAAGCTCACACCATAATTTTCCATCAGATGCCTAGATGATATAATAAACGCTGAAATGGTGAATGAAATTTTATGATGGTGCATACCAGTATGATGCATTACATTCCTAATTGATTAACAGACAGTGCATGAGATCAGAGCATAATGCGTAAATGCCTTGATGATTCTGTGGACATCATGATGGTGCATGGAAAGCTTTGAAGAAGGTGATGTTAGTGTGCTATATTAGTTGTCACCGTTATTGAGCAATACTCGACATTTTGTATGGCTAGGTGAACGGATTGCATTAGGCCTTGGAATAAATATTATGGGAGGCGCATTAGAATACGTCTTTATTTCAACAGAGATTTTATTTATTTCAGCTTATGATAATCCCATTTTGATGTTTAACCAATCGAAAATCTGTATATAAATTTTATCACGACATAAAATGTGTGTATTTTAAACATTTCCAACAATAATTATGTGCCATATATTCAAAAGAACTAATCTAGCTTACATTTGAGTGTTTACAGAAAGCGTTTTTCTTAAATAAATTTATTTATCATCGTTTTTCCTTATCGGTACAAATTTTTGTAATATTTCTTTGAATTTCACGAATAAAAAAACATTTAAGGTCAATAAACTAACGTCATAAACTAAATGCCTTGCGGTATATTCTTGAGATATATGTACAAAATTACAAAAATTCTATTATAAACCAACTTCTCATTAACCTCGGCTAAACGGCTAAAAATGACATTTGAAGGGTTTTTTACCCTCGTTTTTGTTTCAGTGTATATGTAAGTGTGATGTATCACTTTACCATAAAACAGTATAAGATGCTATCACTGCAATAAAAAAGTTTTATCAAAAAATCTTTTGTATGAGTTTCCCGACCCTTTTTTGAAAATTTTTGGGCCTCGGCTAAACAAATGTTTATGTAGTTTTCAACACGTATTGCTAACAACAAATTATGTAAAATCTATATATATATAAAAATGCAGTGGCATACGTGGGACCGCGCATAACTTGCGAACGGAAGGTCCGATTTTGATCGTCTTAGTTTTGTTCTGTAAGTTTTCACCCAAGGAAGGTTTATGAGGCAAAAAACATGGAAATATTGAGAGTTTTTGAAAATCGATCTTCCATACATTTTATGACCGGGGACTTGGTCTTGGATAGAAACTTGAAACGTCAAAAAACGCAGTAGGCAAGACAAAGTTTGCCGGGTACAGCTAGTTTATTATAAATATTATTCCCTCGTACATCTATGTGTATAGAGCTAGCAATTACATTTATGCATTCTGTAAGATGTGGCCACCCACTTTACACCCTCCGCAAATTCTTAGCTGTATTGCATTGCATTCAATCCAGTTGATTTTTTTTGGATTACCATTAGGATCTACTATGGTCCACTGCACGAATTTGTGCTGGCCTGCTTACTCTCACACGAAATTTGACGTTTGAGAGGTGTTGGCACCGCTCAAACGTCAAATTTACTGTGCGAGTAAGCAGGCCAGCATAAATTCGTGCAGTGGACCATAGGCGGATCGTAGTTAACTGTGGTGGGGAGCAGACGCGTTTATCCAACTCATGGCATTGTGTTCGCTGTTGAATTAGCCTAAGAAAAAATCTGCAAAAGATCAAAGTATTCTAAGAATCGGCTTGATGGAAATCATAAATGGAAAGAATATTTAGATGGTTTTCTTAGGCCTGTGTGAGTTTATGCTCCCTTCCTGACTTGCAGAAATTGGTCTTCAATACCGAGGCTGACACGTTCTTGTGAGTTCTTGGAATATTCAACATTTCTGAACCATCCAAGTCTACATTTGCGTTTGTTGTTTTTAGGTGACATTGAACACATCTTCCCTTCCTATATCGAAACTCCTAGTGATTTCTCGTAGTAACGCAGAGAACTCCGCGGTTATTGGCCTTAGCGAGAATCATGTCATCACTTCCTTCCCCATCCTCAATTGACCTGCATTCGGACGCGGCCGGCGCTGATATTGTTAATTGAAAAGTATTGGAAAGCCTGCATTTACACAATGAGGAGAAGGCTAGTCCCAACCCCATCATCTGTTGGTTCTTTCTGTAAATGCAGATGTCCTTGCAATAATAGAGGAACAACCGCGGGCGGTCAATCATGCTCTGCTCATGCTCATGCTTAAAGCAGAGTTGCTCTCTGTCACTATAATGGTAAGCATTCTGCCGATTTTGATAGGCTGACTGCGATCCAAGTCAGCGTGTGCTCTGTTGAGTCACCGCGTCACCGTCACTTTTCTTTTCCCATCACAACTGGACTGATTGCGATGGGGGGTGATACACAAATTATGTCACGCAAAAATCGACCTTTTTTAACCCAATACCCCCCATCTTTCCTATGTCACACTTTTTGTATGGGACCTCAATACTTTTTGTATGGGTCGTCACACTCAAAAACCAAGACGTAATTTGTGCACGGCTCCTGGCGGGTAGATATCACTGATAGACCATCTTTAAAATTCGTTTAAATATCAAAATAAACACTTAAAATGATGAAATTTAAATATGTGGCACAGAATAAAAAGTTTCGTATGATGGTCACAAAACATTCTGAGTTTTGGCTAAAATCGCAAAAATATCAGTTCAGTTGCTATGATAGTGCTCAAGAGTGTGGGTCAGTATCAAGTCGTTGCCGGTCACTATCGTTTTGAAATTGATCGGCCTACAGTGATAGTGACGATGGTGCAAAATCAGTAGTCAACTGACATGACTGATATTTGGCAGCTCTGGCTTAAAGTCTGTATACCGTTTACTGTATCAAAGAGCTGCAGAAGTTTTGGGCGGTCTGATTGAGGTCATGCCTTAGCTTCAGAGTACCGTAGATGAACAGCAATGATATTTTTTTGCACACGCAAAACAACGGGTAATCCCAAAACTAATATTACATCCATCAGGAATAAGTAAATTTATCGACTAGATTCCTGAGTACTCGGGATGGCTTGGTTGTAGTCAGGCCTTTAGTTCATTGAACTTAAGATAATCTGTATTCATATGATTTAGATAAGTGACACCTCTGTTCTCTACATAAACTCAAACTCTACTATCACGTGTCAATTAGTATGTCTCTCAAAATTATTTTTAGGGCCATGTTATCATCTAATCGAAGTCATGCCTTGACTTCGGAAACCCTTAAGTGGATATCAATGGGAGTTATTCACACGCAGATAACAACGATTAGTTCCAGAAAACAATATTATATTGATTAGGATTAAGTAAATTTCTCGAAAAGATTCCTGAATGTACGGGATATCTTGATTGAAGTCAGGTCTTGACTATAATCACATGTTTGTCCTGTGTAGCGATTCTCTCTATTGACTACCGTCTACCCCCGTTGGTTTGACCGTATCTAATCTGAACATTTTTTAATTTGACCCCCGCTAATCTGCATATGGTTCAAACTAAAAATGGTTCAAACGTCATTGTGCTCATGAAACAGGATGAAACGGAACGCAGAATAAAAACAAAACAGCAAAAAGGGTTACCATCAGTGTGTTTTTCGATGCCCACAGGGTTACTAGAAGTTCACATTAAAAATAAACCCCGTTGGTTCGCATGAGGTGTCGTTCAAACCAACGGGGGTAGAAGGAATTTAATATCATATTCCTTCATGTGTCAATAAAAAGATCTCGTTCAACTTTTCCTAGGACAATTTGATAAACTAAGCGAAATCATGCCTTTTTTTCAGAGGACCGTAGATGGACAGCAGTTTGAGAAATGTATTTGTATGAGACGCTACTGCAATCAATATTATATAGAAGAGTAATGTGAAAGTAAGTTTTTCGATGATATGCATGAGAACCATGGATGGTTAGGTTGAAGTCAGTCCTCGAAGTCAATTAATTGTAGGTAAACTGATATACATGAGGCTCTGCGGCTAACCGTTGTCTTCCGCGAGCAGGGAGCTCTCATTGTTGTCGATTTGCGGTTCTCTGGGACATGACTTCGCTTGGGTCATTACATCTATGTACCTAGGAATACTGAATTGAGAGATACCTTTAATTGACACATGATAGAATATGAGTTTAGCTTCTACACTTGTTTTAATCATCATTTGACAAATATAAACGAATTTTGAATGTTGCATCTTGGATAGGGCCTATCTGTTTCATGAGTGAATCTTTGATCTCTGCAACTATCAATCCCAGGGAGGGTCCACTAGTACATACAACCTCTAGTAGCAACGGTTCCTTCCTTTCCCCGGTTGACCGTAAGGACGTGGCCAGCGCTGTTATTGACCCAAAAAAGTTTGAGCGCTTGAAACGTATACATTGAGGATGGTGGCAGATCCCAAGCCCCAAGCCAATTGGTTCTCTGTGAAATACGCTAGCTCAGGTCATTCACGGAGTAGCAACAACGAAATGTAAGGCAATCCATAAGGCTATCTGACGTTTGATCACCTTTCTCTGTTTCGCTCCCGAGGAGGATAGGTTTGTTTTCATACGGAAACGTTTCCCTATGAAAATATTAAACAAAAAATTGCTATCCTCTGTGACTGCTTGAGAGAGAAGGGTGATGAACGCTAGATTGCCTTATGCTCTTGCTCATGCAAAGTGCTGTGGAAAATTTCCGAAGGAAAGAAAATGGAATGTGGCTCAGACGCTTAAATCACGAGTTGCACCAAGTGTACAAAGATGCAAATATTGTGAAACGTATAGAATACTGCACACTGCAGTGGGCCGAACACGTAGTGCGAATGTCGAAAGAAAGAATATAGAAAACAATATTCAGCAGGGAACCAGGTACGGCGACATCGTGGGCGGCCGCGAACGCGCTGGCTGTACGCGGTTGAAGAAGATCTGCGATACGTACACGTTCGGGGAAACTGAAGAACATTGACCAAGATTGACGAAGATGGTGCTCTACTACTATACGCTCGGCGTTGGAGTAAAGTTACTTTGCAGCTAACAAGATATCAAGGAAAGGTTAATTTTCAACACTCTTATAACGACGCTACTTGCATTTGCTGAAACAAAGATCCTATGAAAAGTTCTTCCACTAGGAATTTTTTGGCATTTTCAGCCCAATGATGATGCTCACGCAACCGTAACGAACGCGCCGAGTCCGATGAGCCCCCCTTCGTTTCGGTTGAATTATAATCACCGTTGGTTGGTCGGCTAGCCAAATCAGCATTCCTGAGAGTCAATTCATCTTGATTAGTCACCACGTAGCTTTTTGCTCCAGAAATTTCTCCATTCTTCACTGACTGGCTTGGCCCGTCTTCGTCATCGTCGTCGTCGTCGTCGTCGTCGTCCAAAAACGTTACAACAATTAGCCCCCGATGAGGATCGATTTCGCGAAGCTCCCTCCCTCTAGAATCTGTCTATCGTCAAATCCCGACGAAACTCTTCCAGTTCATTCCTGCCAGCCGCGAGCAAAAGCATTTAATCCGCCATAAATCAGTGCTATTTTTCAGGCAGTCGGCCCTAAAGAACTGTTTCGGCGTCCAACCAATGCATTGTCTTTTCTCTTTCACCTCTCCCTTGCCTTGCTGCTGGCTGGGGTGCTTCTTTCGTTCGCAATTTATTGCTCCCGCTTTCTGGTTCATAAATTTTCTACCAAGTCACTGCGCGCTGCTGCTGGGCCGATGGCCGGCTTGAGGCGCAAAATTCTTCGTTCCAGCTATTTGGCCAAAATTCGCCATCCTCCCGCCCGACGCGACGAGACAACAACAATAAAAAGAGACGAGCGGCTCGAGTTCATCATTCGATGACCGACCGACCGACCGAACGTAGGCCAATTGGCGGCCTTCTCCAGTTCAGGCCCTGAAGATGTGTAACGTTTTAATTAGTTATCAAAATACCAATAATGACGGATCCCGTTAGATCTCGTCGGCTCCCCTCTGCTCTGCTAGTGCAGCTGGGCCATTGTCGGCCGGTCGTTCTGGGCGAGAACAAAATACTCCACCTCTTCGCACTACCTACCTACTAGGCCACCGCAACGCATCGAGTGTGTATGTCTAAACTTCTGTCTGTTTTGTAAGACGATCCAATTTGCTACCCTACATTCCGCCGGCCGGGATTCATCATTCTAAACGTATTCAGGTAGACCAGGGGTTTCCAAACTGAAGATAGTCTAGCTCCAGGAGTACTACAAGTTTTGTCCGAATTAACTATGTTATACGTAAAGGCTATAAGTTCTTCGTGCATTAGCTAAAGCGCACTATGCTGGCGTAGTTACCGCTCAGTGTGACTGTCTGGGTCATAATGATCTCAATAATGTACGACTAAGTTTTACAGTCTTGCAAATCTAACAACTGTAGTTAGTCTATCCCTACGTTTCGACTACTTTTCCGGGCTTTACTGATGAACTCACTTTTCTATAAGAATACCAGAAAAAGTTGTTGGTCAGGGCTGTGCGATCGAGAAGCGTGAAGATCAGTGCCTCCCGGTAATCATTTGCCGGGAAGTGGAAGTTCAACTGGTGGACCACCAAATGTCATCCGGATCCGATGCTGCTGGTAGCTTCCCACAAGCCTTACGAACTGTGCTACATTATCCGTAACATGACCACCTGTGTCATGCAGAAGGGTTTTCTCCTTCTAAACCATAGGGAGAACATCTGCTCAACAGACATCCTAACAGGAAGGTTAGGGTAGTGTGGAGTTCAGGCCGTCTTCTACTACAAAAGTAAAAGCCAGAACTACTTTCTCCTAGACCCTCTAAACACATTTCTATGGTCGCCAAACCTTTCGTCTCTCTAGAACCACCAAGAAGGTATTGCTTCAGGGAGGGGCTAGCGCACCCTCAAGATTTGCTGCGTAGCCTGCAGCAACGAACACTCGTTGTGGGGAGTTCAATACGGTAGCATACTGGCGTTTAGCCAGTTTCCCGAGTGGTCCTCCCTTTGTCCTCGGAAGGCGGGAAGAGTCAACCCCGCCCGCGCCCAACTACATAGCAGACATCAGAACTGATGCCCACGTGCAACCCGATCTGACCTGCTCGTAAGGAAAGGTATCACTACCCTTCAGGCCCCATCAGATGCACCAGGAGGTTGCTGACAGCAGGGTCTCCACTGCCTCGGCTCTTTCCGGGCCCCCCTTTCCAACCGCGGGCTCGGATCCAACCCAGTAGATCAACGCCGAAGCCGACTCCGATCCCCTGGACCACCTCTTGTACCGCATCTTAACTAGCCATTCTCCGAGTCTACGCGCCATCTCCACTGTAGCTCCCAGACGATGTGGATAATAGCCGTTGAAACGGCGCTCCAACCAAGCTCATCCCTACACATCCTCTGGACAAGATTGTCCGGAGTTGTGTCCTCTCCGCATGTGGCAAGCATACGGTCACGCATTGTATGCTTGCCGGGCACACGAACAAAACGTGTTCCGCCGTTTCCTCTAAACCAGCACACACAGAGCATTTGGGAGAATCCGCATACCCAAAACGGTGTAGATACTGTCGGAAGCAACCATGGGCTGAAAGGACCTGTGTCAGGTGGGATGTAACTTCCCCGTGGCGCATATTAATCCAACTATCTACCCTCGGTATCATTCTATGGGTCCACCTTCCTTTGGTGGAACTGTCCCACGCGCGCTGCCATTTGACCATAGAGGCTATCCTGGCAGTCCTGCGTATGCCTCTTGTGCCGCGCATTTCGAAGCACTGCATGTTCTCACTGATAAGGATGCCGATAGGCACCATACCAGAATAACGCAGATAGCGTCGAGTGACACGGTACGCGCTCGCAACCCTCAGGCACATCAGCCTGTAAGTACTTTCCAGCTTACTACGGTAGCATTCAGTACTTAGCGCAGTGCCGTGCCCCACGCCGGGCCTCCATACCTTAGTACGGACGAAGCGACATTAGCGTGTACTGATCACCGCCTGCTGCTCCGAATTCCGGTTGTTCACAACCGTCACCTCTGTCTTGTGGTGAGCCAGCTCCAGTTTCCTGGACCTCATCCACGCCTCCACAACCTTGATCGAGTGGTCGGTAGTCAACTTCACCTCCTCGATCGTTTCACCGTAGACTTCGAGCGTAATGTCGTCGGCAAATCCGACAATCTCCACTCCCACTGGGTACTCTAACCTCAACACCTCATCGTACATGACATTCCATAACACCGGACCCAGGATGGAACCTTGCGGGAATCCTGAGGTTATATGAAAGCACTTCCGGCCCATCTCCGTGTAGTAAACTAGTACGCGATTCTAAAAGTACCTTTCGAGAATCTTCTACAAGTACTCCGGTATCCCCAGACGCAAGAGCGCAACGGCAATAGCAGACCAGCTGGCGCTATGAAACGCATTCCTTACATCCAGAGTCACTACCACGCAGAAGCGAATTCCCCTCCTCTTAGGCTCGAGTGCTTTCTCGGCGGTTTTTATAACCGACAAGATAGCGTCTACGGTGGACCTCCCCTTCCGGAAGCCGTGCTGGTTGCTCGAAAGACCATTTTCGCCCTCAGTGTACCTCAACATTCTATTGAGGATGGTATTTTCGAGCACCTTCCCCGCCGTATCGATCAAGCATATTGGTCTATATGCCAACAGTTCTCCTGGTGGTTTCCCCGCCTTTGGCAATTGAACCAGGCTCTGCCTCTTCCATACTGCTGGGAAAACTCCCTCGTCAAGGCATTTCTGCATTGTAGAACCTGAACATCTCGGGAGCCTCTGCAATAGCTACTTTTAAGGCCAGGTTCGGAACTACGTCCGGACCTGGGGCATTACCTACGCTAAGGGACTTTGCTTTTCCCGCAAGTTCCACATCGGTGACCCTCTCCTCAACGTCAGCCCCAATCCCCGGTTGTTCTACGAAAGGAGGCCAAGTACTAGAATCATGAGGTGGAAAAAGCCGATGATCCCCTCCAACATCTCTGGAGATTGCTTAGTAGGAGCCATTATACCTCTCGTCTTGGCCATCACGATCCTGTAGGCATCACCCCACGGGTTCGTATTGGCACTCTGACAGAGACCCTCAAAGCAGGCCTTTTTGCTTGCTCTTATCTCGGTCTTGAGCGCGGCTTTTGCAGCGGCGAACACCACCCGCCGTTCGTTTCGCTCTTCCTCTGATCGTGCTCGCTGTGTCCTCTCATATGAAGGGTGGACTCGCCTAGGCATGGTCGCATCGCACGTAAGCGAGAGCAGCGCTACCAGCTCGTCGCCGTCTTAACCATTTAAGTTTCGCTCACGTCGCCAGAGTGCCTCCCTAAATACCTCGTCGTTGAAGTATGATCTTCCATCTATCTACGAGGGCTTGGCCTTGGCCTAGCCACCTCTTCCTCTACCCGCTGCGTGCTGTTGTTGTAGTCAATACTGTAGCAATCCGCCAGGTGGTCGATGTGAGTGTAGCTATCGGCTACTCTACAGTTCGAACTGCTTGTTAGGCCGGGACTGTAGGAAATTGATAATGTTATTCTAAAATAATGAGTAGATGATTTGCTTCGGTGTCCCAAGACATGTGCTCGTTGTTAGGGGCAACGAGAAGAATCGGTCATAGTAGTCGGGGACCTACTTGGAAGGAAGAATTGACTGAGACATGGTGACATAAAGACGCTGTTTCAGAGCGCAAGTAATTGAAGAATTAGATTTTCCGTTCATCATCTGATCGTGGTTTATTGAATCCAGGATTGAATCTTACTTTGGCTTCGAGCTAGACCTTACAGGGGCTACAAAATAACGTCAATTATCGATTCCTTACCGTTCCGATATGATGAAAATCATATATTTTTGCGCCTTTGCCAGTGATTAGTATTTTTAGTAAGCCACGTAGCCTACAGGTTAATATTGCTGTGTGCGTTCAAGATGCAAACGGTGCCCAAATGCGCTCCAAATGCGGTAACACAGTGTTACCAAAGGCAACTTAGCAACCATAGTCAAAACCACCGCCAACCTAGGATTCAATAGCTCCCATTGACATCGGGTTACTTGTTAGAAAATTTTACCGCATTTGGGGCTCCCGCATTTGATATTTGCATCTCGAATGCACACAGCAATAACTGTAGGAACTGCTCTAAAGAACACTAAGTTGAAGAGAGGCGGGCAAGTTCGTAGAGCCACAAAGAAGAAGATTAAACACGAGAAACTCTTTTGCTAAATGTAGAACTTCAGGAGATTGCAAAGGGGTTTCGGGGTTCTTTCCGGAGCTTTAAGAAATACAATCGGAAACCTTCGGAGGGTTTTGAAAGGGGTTCAAGGCGTTGATAAAAGTTTCAGGGGATCTCAAGGGGGGTTTGCGAGGGGCTTCAGGGGGGTTCAGAGATTTTAAGAGGTTCCCAGCATGCATGGGAAACCACAGGGGCGTTTTATGGGCTTTCAGAGAGCGTAAAGAGACCTCAAGGGCGTTTCGAGGAGCTTCTATGGGGCTTCAGGGGGTACCAAGGGGTCTGGGGGCGTTTGAGGGGAACTTAGGAGCGTCTCAGAGGTTTGTGGGAGCTCCAGGGGCGTTTCAGCGGATTAAACCCCTCTCAGACGGAGTACAAGAAGATCTCTGGGCAGTTTCAAGGGGCTTACCAGAAGGGGGTACCAGAAGGTCTTTAGGGGCGTTTAAAAAGGACTCAGGATCGTCTTAGGGAAACGGGCTTCAGGGCCGTCTCAGAGAGTCTTCGAGGCGCATCAAGGGGACTTAGGGGGTTTCAGTAGGGTACTAGGGGGCCTCAGGGGCGTTTATGGGGTCTCAAGAGCACTTCAAGAGACCCCAGGGTGTTTCAGAGGATTCCAAGGGTCTTGGGAGCGCTTCATGGGATCTCAGCAGCATTCCAGGGGATGTCAAGAGCAGGGACGCCAGATCACTCGTAAATTTGTAAATTTGTACGGATGCTCAAAAATCTGTATAATATATATAAACCTGCATATGTACATGGCATCCTTGCTCAAGAGCATTATAGGGGATCTCAGGGGAGTATCAGGGAGTTCAAGAGGATTTCAAGAGAATATCTCTTTTGAGACGGCGCACAACAAAGTGAAATTTCCATAGAAATCGCTAAATTTTGAACCCTTACACCTGTCAAAGAATCAATACTATTTCTTCCCCATTTGGAAGAACTACTTCGATTTATAGAAAACCTTATCAAATCAAATCAAAATAAATCAAAATTTTGCCACAGTTAAAACTTTTTCATGTTTTGCAGTTTTTGTTCATTCTTTTTTTAACTTGTTTCGATAAATCGTACATCTCATATCCAACGAAAGCGAAAGATTGTTTGTACAGAAACAAGTATGAGTAAAGGCTCCACTATTAAAATAATTCACATCACATAAAACAAAGACTAAACAATTGTGCTGGTTCGTCACGAAAGGGATATAGGGAGGTCTCAGGGTTTCAGAAGAATCTAACGCCAAAGCCGCGATAGGGCGAGCGAAAACACGAAGAGCCAAAGCTGTAGCCCATCAGCGCTATTCGGCTCTCGAGAAGCAAGTGAAACGCTCATGCATGGGACAAAAGAGCGTGGGCGGACTCCCTAGCTGACGAAGGCCAGAAAGCCGCAAACACCGGCGACATCCGTCTCCTCTACGATGTTTCACGTCGCCTTAGTGGGACTAAGATGAATGCTACAATGCCCGTGAAAGACACGTCTGGACAGTTACTGACCAACCCGGCTGACCAGTTGAAACGTTGGTTCGAGCACTTTGGAAATCTTTTTCAAGTGTCGGTCAAGCCATCAACACCTCAGCATGATCCGCCGAGGGTTCGACGCATTACACGTGTCAACACCGAAGCTTCATCAGTGCAGGAGATAGAAACAGCCATCCGTAGCATGAAATTGAACAGAGCCCCTGGGGTCGATCGCATATCAGCTGAGATGCCCGTAGTAGTTGTGCGACTGCATCAATTATTCTGAAACACATGGGAAACCGCGACATTTCCGGCCGACTGGATGCAAGGCGCCTTAGTAAAGGTTCCCAAAAAGGGTGACCTGACTGTATGCGATAATTGGCGGGGCATCATGTTACTGTGTATCGTTCTCAAAGTCCTCTGCATCCTTAACCGGATACATGAGAAGATTGACGCAAATCAATAAATTCCAAGAGTCTTTCTACCTGATTACAAAAAAGCTTTCTACCGCCTCAATCACGGAAACATGTGGGAAGCCCTCAGTCACAAGGGTGTCCCTGAGAAAATCATCGGCCTCATTGAAGCACAGTATGTACAGGGCATTTTCGTGCAGAGTATGTCCGATCCCATCCGGGTCGTTGCTGGAGTGAGGCAAGGATGTATACTATCGCCGCCTACTGTTCCTAATCGTTATCGACGAGATCCTGGTAGGTGCGATTGACTGTGAACCAAATCGTGGATTGCTGTGGCAGCCTATTACCATGGATCACCTAAATGACTTCGAATTGGCTAATGACGTTGCTCTCCTAGCCGAACGGCGCTCTGATATACAGAGCAAGCTCGATGATCTTGCTAATCGCTCCTCAGCGGCAGGTCTTACCATCACCGTCAAGCAGACCAAATCGTTGGATGTGAAAACGGTTAACCCTTCCAGTTTACAGTAGCTGGGCAATCAGTGGAGAATGTTGAAAGCCTCCAATATATTGGTAGTCAAATGGCTGCCGAAGGCGGCACCAAGATCAACATAGGTGCACAGATCAAGAAGGGCGAGGGCTGCTTTTGTGAGTTTAACAAATTTATGGAAACACAACCAAATTAGTCGACGCACCAAAAACCGAATTTTCAACTCGAACGTGAAATCAGTGTTGTTTTACGCC